>NC_050590.1:26747905-27055069 GCF_013368585.1 Megalops cyprinoides | reverse complement strand
AAATCCTGAATCACATTTGTAACTCAACAAAAAATCAATATTGTCATGTTGTCATTGACTATGTTTACATGCACACAGTATTCTGGATATTCGTCTTTATGCAAGTTATGGATATATTTCAAATAAGCTATGTACACGCACCAAATATATAATGGTCCAGAGTAAATCTTTACCATTGATTATATTTTTTGGGAGAACAGCATGAAACATTCTTGTTTTTGAATTATCTTGTTGTTTTCTTAGTACTTTAGTAAAACTGTTACTGTGAACAAACATTCTCATAAAAACCTTTAACAATGGGAGACGAATATGAAGGAATATAACAGAATTTTCTACAGTTTATTATGACAATTTTCCCACTGTGTCACACCCAAGCACTCATGGACAATGAATAAAAACACACAGCCAGGATTAGTGGGAGAGGGTTTTAATGGCAGCATTTACGGATGCAGAGTTGAAAGAAAACCTCAGTATGTAGTATGTTGCAAACCTCATTCAACAAATTATGTGAAATGATGAAGAGACTTATACCTTGCGATGCCATAGTGCGTGCATCTGTGCTACTTGGCAAGTGTGTTGCTATTGTCCTGTACAAGTTGTGCCGAGTATCATATGGTCGCAAATCAGTTTGGTGTCCACTGATGTACTGTAAAGAAATCTGTGTACATGTTCTGTAAAGATATGGTTAGATCATTGATTAACCCATTAAAGTACCTACTGTACCTGCAGAATTTAGGAATATTCCTAAAAAGGAGTTTATATTTACATATCAAATTTAACAGAGTAATATTCCATATTTTTTGAGAATTCTCTTGTAGAGAATATAGGTGTATTACGGTTATTGTAATGAAGAGTTACATGATCCATGTCATAATAAAAATTCTTGAATATTTGAGTTAACATCACAATATGAATGTAAATGTAAATGCTGTCCTTGTCACTACCATTTCATTACACTGTGCACTTTGCAGGAGAGGTTACAAATTTAAACAGAAAAAGTTGTTTAGAAGTAGATCATGCTGACTATAACAAACACCTCTTCTTACAAGGGCAGCGAACCACATATAAAAAATGCACCGAACTAAACCTCATCACTTGAAACAACCCCAGAGTTACATTATTTGTGACAATAATAAGCAATCTGACTTCAGCGCCCTTACAAATGAAAGCAATGAAATATGATCAACTAAAAAGCCATTAAGATCTGCTTATTTATCCAAGTGCTGGCAAGGCTTTTGTGTAGCAAAGGTCACACCTAACCTCAGATAAATTGCAATGGCTGATGCCGTCTACTCACCGTCGTCTTCGCTCACTGCCTCTGGCGAGGACTCAGAAGGTGAGAACTCCTCCTTCCACTTCTTCCTCTTCTTGGGTGGTGGCTCCAACTTGACCTTGGGCTGCCTTGCTTTGGGCTTGGAGGACGGCTTGTTGAACATGTGTTTGGGCACTGATGGTTCAGTAGTCACAGCAGAGGCTGCCTTCTGGCTTAGCAGAGACTTGGCCTGAGAACCTCTGATGGAGACATACAAAAGAGCATGTGATCATCTCATTCACCCAATACTGACGACCACTAACTAATAACAATGCCTGCAGAATTAACCTTAGGGTTCACCTATAAACAGATACTGTACATTCTTCACATTTAAAAATAGAGTGACTAAAAATTCTTGATAAATGTTATTGCAAGAATAACAGCCACAAGGAAATTACTGAGGCTGATCAGGTATATGATCAGACTAACACATCTCTGAAAGCGACACAAAGCTAAGTGTTCACTTGCGCTACATTGTACAAAGCAGCTCAAAAATCAGCATGTGAAGTCATTTGTACCTTATAGAGTGCATTGGCTTGCATCTCGGCTTCCTGCTGCAGACCCGTACATACTCCCTCTTGTTCACAGTGTCAATGAATTTCACGTACACTCTCCTGTACATAGTCTTTGCATCTCCAAAGTATCCCAAATACTACAGAAAGGATAAAAACAAAAGTGAAAAACTCCCTATTATCATGGTATGTTCATTTTGACGTTTCTGATTTTCGACATTTCATTGCCTGAATAGTTCCACACAGTTGAATTTAGTCACAGGGTTCATTTGTCTGGTACCATATAGAAGAAAATATCAAGTGTGCATGAGCTAGAATGCATGTACTTATTGGTGTCACATAGATAATATCCCTTAAGTACTTGAGGTATTCATCATATAGCTAAAGACATGCTCTGAGTCTTACTTCTAAATTCATATAAAACATTTGAGTAATAACTCCATGTACTTTTCAGTTCTGATATAATATGAAATATAATGGGAGTAAAACTGTGGGGGAGATTTATAGTACTATAATCTCAAAATAAACATCTCAAAGTATGACAAGGCTAAAGATTCTAAAAGTGCTGTGTGAGTACTCACACTGTTAGTGGCTGAAAACACTCGGGTCCCATTCCTCAGTTCAGGCACAAATTTCTGCAGTAAGGCTTTCTGAACCTTCCAGATGGCAGGGGGCTCCCACCCTGCTTTTAGTGTCATCTGCCCATACAAAACAGGCCAAATTATGACTCAAAAGCTCATAGAGTCAAAAGGATAAATATGATTCTGAAACACAGAAGTCTGACAAGTACTACATAGTCTGGCCTTGTTAGATGCAGTGGTGTGTGAATGCGATGATCTGTTAGTAACACCCTTTTCTGCAGGATAAGAGGATTGGACGAGCAAAAAGCTGCCATGATAAAATATTGCCATCTGGACATGCTTTTTTGTGTAAGCCAATCCAAAAAATTAATAGCTGAGGTCAATCAAATCTGAAACCAGCATGGTTCTAATTAGAACAGGGGATGGCTCCAGAACAGGTGCAACAGTAGCACACTTGTTTTGCAGTGCCTCACCTTCAGGCATTCAATGTCCTCATTTTTCACTACAAACTCGTCCCGCTCGCGGTACATTCCCTCCCCACCACTGTCGGACAGGTCCTCATCTGTCAATCCCTCGATGGCAACAGACATGAGCTGCTCAGCCAGCTGGTCTGAGGGGACCTCCTGCTGCAGCTTCTGTGCACACAACTGCGCAGACGAAGTTGGAGGAGGCTCATGTGCCTTTAGCATTGAGGGAGGCATGCTGGGAGATTGTTCTTGCTTTATAATAGCGCCTGGAAGATTCTTCTCTGTGATATCTGGGTTTAAATCAGGGAAGGGAGGTAAACAAATTTGGATGTATTCATTGTTTTAGTACTGTGGGACAATGCTGGCAATTATTACTAAGCCATAAACTGGAAAGTTGTGATAGCGATAGGATTTCATCACGGTTCATAAATTTGAAGCCAACTAAGGAAAATGTCAGTGGATGACTGGGTCACTGGGTCCCCAACTATAACACAAAATACAAATTATCGCCTGACTAAGTCATAATAGTCTCATACCGCACAGAACAAAAACACATTTCTAAGGAGGAATGCACTCCCCTTTGTATAAAATGTGCCCTTCTTACCCAACTTATTTTTTCTCTCTGATGGGTCTTCCAGAGCAGAGAGTGCAGAGGTAATACTCTTCTGAAGATCCTGATTCTTTCCCACAGACTCATCCTCATCAGAGGAGAAAGATGGCAAGGTCTCCAGGTTCTTCTTCATCTCCTCATCAAGCCTTTTGGACTGACTGATGACATCTGCTTCTTGCAACATTAACGGTACCACTGGAAGCTGGGGCTTAGAGGACAAAGGGAGGGGCCATGGAGTATGTTTGGAGGATGCAGAAGACTTCCTGGAGCGATTAGGCATCCTCATGGGAGGAGAGGAAAACTGTTGCTTAGGCCCTGATTTCAAGAAGTCCAAAAAAGACCCAATAAATCCTGTTTTGACCTCCGGCTGCTTCTCCTCCACCTCCAGAATCTTCTGACGCATCCTCTCCTGCTGCTGGTAGCCATCATAACAGCTATCAGATGTGGATGGCGAGTTTGTGTCACTTCCTCTGGAGTTCTGGCGCTTTCCCTGGTTACGCTTCACAGGCTTTGGGTGACCATTCTCCTCCTCCCCCGACGGTCTTGTGGAAACCTTGGACTTTGCCTTCTTCTTCGGGAAAGTATTGGTAGGAAATTCCATGATGGTATTCTCCATTTTAACATTTTTCATACCACTGCATTTGACTGGGTCTTTGCAGTTAAACACATTGGTTTTGTTGATGAGCCCCACAGAGTCACAGTCTTCTCCAGCTAAGTTAATGTCACTGTCAGAGTGGGTGTTCTTGTCACTTCCATTCATCTTTTCGGAGCTGAAGTCAGCTCTGTTGCTCTGGCTGAGGTTCCTTTGATTAGTTCCCTCCTTGTTCTTTCCTTCTGGCCTTTGGCTGTGAGTGCTTGCTGTCTTCTCGCTCATATCAGGCCTTGACTTGACAGACTGTGTATGCGAGTTTGATAACTTGTGTGTTTGGTGTTCCAGGACTGCTCCCTTAGTCAAGTGGTGGATATCCATATCCAACTGGCCACCATTTAGTGTCATACTCAGAGTCTGAGTGCTGGCAACTGTTGAGTGCTGGGAAGAGAAGTTGCACGAGCTTTGTCTGGTGTCCAACTGCAAGTGGCCCTTTGAGTCTGCGGGGCTAGCAAGTAAAGGCATATCCCCTTCTGAGGAGGTGGTTTTGACAAAATCCTGAGGAGTGACTCCACAGGCAGCAACAGTGGCAGCTAAGATGTCATCCACATTGGACAAGATGTTCCTCTCATCTGCTAGTAGAATGGAGTCAGGGAAGCAAATGGAGCTCAGGGTGAAATTGTGCTTCTCATCATGCTGGTTTGCTTGGCTGAAGTTATCTTTTGGTGAAACATGCTGCTGGAGTGATTTAGAGGACTCAGTTGTGTCCATTTTGAAAACTTCCAAGTTCTGAGATAGAGCAACCTGCTGTTGGCTCTGCCCGACATTGGTGCCAATCATTTGATCATCCATTGGTACGTACTGCACTGGAACCTGCTGCATTTGGGGTGAGCTGAGCATCCTTGATGGGTCAAGTCCTGGATGAAGTAAGGACTGCTGCAGTAGGATCATTGGTATCTCTCTGGAGGGCTCAATTAGGACCTGGCCGCCAGGCAATCGGAGGTACTGTGCCTGCTGTGCTGCCCCATTGTGACTCTGCTGCTGGGCACTGCTGCCCTGTAACTGATGGCTCTGAGGCTGGGACTCGGGCACCTTCTGCATGAGTGAATGCTGGTTCAGTTCCTCCAGATTCATGGTCACAAGGGAGGCCTGCACCAGGGAGGAGTTATTCTTAATTTCTGTAGTAACAATACTGTTGGCACTGACCATATCCTGTTCGTGATGGGTCAAAGAATCCACCCTTTCATCCTTTTTGGACCCCAGAAACACAACACCTGTGATCTGGTCCTCAGGTCGTGAGTTGCTCCTGATGACGCTTTGCGAATTGAACCGATCCTCCATCTTGGAGACAATATTCATATCATTGTTTTCTATCCCCAATTCACTGTTCTCAAGGGTCTGAGCTGAAGTGTCCAGCGAGGCAGCTTGCTTCTGCAAACCTTGGAAGTCCTGGATAGGGAACCCACCGTCATCCTGTTTGGAGATTACAAATGCATCTGATTTCTTTTTACCATAGGATGGCTTTAACTCTTTTGAGGATCTGTTGTTCTGTAAGGCTTGGGAATGAGGGGCAGAAGAGAAAGGTGGTAACTGAACAGAAGGCAAATACTTCTGAGGCTGTGGTGATGATGTATTTTCAGTCCTGTCTCCAGATGGATGCATTAGGATATAGTCCTGGGTGGGGCTTGACCTTGGCAAATTCTGTGTATGAGAAGGAGGGAAGGATAAGGACTGTGAGGTCAGCTTGACAGATTGTCCTGAAGTGTAGATCTGAGAAGGGCTGATATTAGCCAGCCCCTGAGACTGTGCAGAATAGGTAACACTTGATATACCCTGAGAGTGGCTGGAAGAATAGCCCTGGGAGGGGTGCCCTGGGCATAGCTCTTGCCCCTGTACCCTATATTCTTCACTGTCACTAACTAAAGGGAACCCCTGCTGCTGCTGACTAGAAGAGTAGATGAGTGACTGATTCACAGAAGATGTATTTCCTGACTCACTGGGAATAGAAGTCAGAGTCTTGTAAAATATTGGCAACTTCTCAGTTTGACTAGAAGAATACACTTGTGAATGAGTGATGCTGTTGGGCCGGGTTTGAGATGTGACATAGTCCTGTGAGGGACTGACTGACATCAAGCTGGGCAGCTGCACAGATGTGTATGCTTGCTGCTGTCTAGCGATCACTGAGCTCTGCTTCTGAGCAGGGGAAGGGTAACTCTGTGGCCTCAGGTCAGGGGAGCTGCTGTGCAATTCCCTAGCTTCAGGGTCGTGATCAGAGCGCTTAGCGGAGCAGTCTTTGGCTTTCTTGTCCAATTGAGATGAAAACCCAGGGGAGGGAATGGAGGATAGGTAGACCTGAGTTAGTTCCAGTGTGGCTTGAGATGTCCTCTGCAGTGGTCCACCATTGCTCACCTGAGTAGAGTCTCCTATGGTGCTGCAGGGCATAGCTGACTGCTGTGAGGTGTCCTGGAAGGGGACCTCACTTCCACTGGGCAGGTAACCCTGCAAGGAATGCTGTGTGCTGCCAGGCAGCTGTGTCTGGACAGACTGAGTACTGGAAGGCCGCTGATGGTGCTTGATCACACTACATTCCCGTTGAAGTGCTCTCTCAATGGAGCCTGTGAAAACTGATGTGCTGTAAGGTTGAAGGGCCTGCTGTGAGCTGCCCAGAGCTGAAGGTAGCAGGCTGAACTGAGGATGCAAGAGATGAGGTGCAGATTCCTGGGCTGAGCGATATGTTGAGGACTGGGGTGGGACACTGGTGCTTAGTACAGTGCTACTGAGGCGGTCAAAGGCTATTGCTGCAGGCACTGTGGCCTGGGTGGATTTGATCTGCAGGAGGGGGTCAGGAGGCAGTAAACCATTTGAGGAAGGGCTAAAGGTAGTGTCCTGAAGTGCCGGTGAGGGAGTTGAGGCTAAAGTTCTTGTTGGGAAGGTGCTGGGGTGCTGATAGGTTGAGAATGTTCCCGAAGAAGGCAGGGATACTGTAACAAATAGTAACAAAAACAGAAACAATGCCCAGACACTGACAGAGAAATGTCTCAAAACAGTCAAAAAAGAAAATTACTCCATATACATAGAAGCTGCAAATAACAGCTCCTTCTTCCACTAATTATCAAGTACTCATATGAAGATGTCTTAATTTTATAAAACACAAAGTCACAAAGATCTGTGCATGGCTCTTTTGCATTTCTACAGTTCTTGCCTCCTACTCTTGAATTGTGTCATTGCAGCCCATCTCTGATGGCATTGCTGATGACAATTTTGTAGCATGCACATCTAAAATGGATTTTGTTGATCTATGTGGTTTGTTGCTCTCAAAAAAAGCAGACATGTCAAGGACACAACAGCATGCACAAATATACGTTTCCTCCCTACCTGTCTGCCATGAGGGAGCCTTGAATTGGGGGAGGACAGACGCTGTACTAGGTCCAGCCTGTTGAGTACGAGACTCGAGAGCAGAAAGGAAGTTCATGACTGATGCCTCAGTGGTGTTACTGCCAGCAGTGTTCAAACCAGTCTCAAAGATTCCGGACAACCCTGTGTCACAAGGCACACCAGTGAGCACAAACACAAGGACACAGATGTGAACTAATGCTGTTCAGATCATGTTTCACATGGAAACATATCTAACTTGCCATCTCACCAGGATGGTGCGTAGTGATGTATGTGGGGAGCTGATGAGGGGAGGCATAAGTCTGCTGAGGGAGGTGCTCAGATTCTGGTTGCGTGGCTCCATAGCTTGAACTGCATTGGAAGGTGATAACAAATAAATTGGACAGAAAACTCAAATGCTTGATGTACTCATGATGCAATCTATGCCTACTCAGTGAATGCATGAGCCAAACATACACTGTCAAACACAGACATAACAGATATTCTGTACTCTGAACATTATACAAAATGTAGTAAAGGATTTTTAAAAAATCTTTGTAATACAACATAGGTTTAATACAGAATACAAAAGTATCTGATGTACAGCAGAAACCAATATGAATATAAATGTGGCAGTACAATAATAATTTGAGTTTATATCAGATTAATAGGGTGATAATTGTAAAACAATTGAAATCAATGGTCAATTCATCTCTAATTACACTGCAACAGTGAATATATATTCAAAAGATCTGAAAATTAAGCCAAGAGAGGTGAAGCATTTCACATACACAAAGTTTGGTTGGTGTTCCTGTAAACTTCTAGTTATGCAGATTGCAGAATGCCAAAAATGGTGCTTTGTGACACAGACACATAGCAAGTCCACCGCAAAGGCTTGGTTAACAATGAATTATTAATGAAAGGTCATCTCTTTTCAGGCCATAAACAAGCCAAAAGAGCACTGAACTGTAAATTGTAATAGGTACAGAAGAAAAACACATATTCTTATGGAAAAGAAAACAGTAACCAATTATATCCAGACACAAACATCTGCACAGGTGAAATAAGGAGCAATGTTTTTGCAGAATTTTCATTGTTTTCAATGTGAACCAGTGCATTATACAAAATACCAGTATTTATCATAACCAGAATGCATTTAATCTCAGACTCAGTCAAAGTTGATATTATAATGACATATAGTTTGTATTTACTGATATCTATCAGCAGCACACATAATACCACATGCTCCATATGACACACCTCACAAAAGAGTGAGGAGTCTAACTGGATTCCTCTGTTAGAATCCTCAATCAGCGGGCACTATATGATAAAAAGCCAGGAGTTTGCAAGTAACAGGTGCAAAAAAAGTTGAACTGCTGTACTCTGAACCTGAGGTCAAGGAGTTCAAATGCACTGTTGTACCCATGAGCACAGTACAGTATCTACTTCGCTCCAGTAAATTGTTCAGATCTATTCCCACTTGAAAATCATATTTTTGTGACAAACATCATACTGGGGTTACACAGAGATAAATAGCATACTGATGACATTATGTTTCCATAATGGTTATTTCAAAATCGTTCTCAAAACAGATAATAAGCCCTAACATACTCTACCTGTTGACAATCATCCTATGGACAGACTTAATGATTACAGGAGCCCCAATGTCCCACAGAGAAGAAAAAATGGAATTAAGACCATCTATGACAAGATAAATCATGATATTTGCTGAAATGTAAATGGCTGAAGTTCAATGAAAGTGAATGAACTGAACAATCACAAGCTTGACACAGATAATGCAGAAATGTAATATTTATACAATCAGTTTTGAAGGCTCAATCCCTTCCTGACAGCAACCACAGACCACAACAGGTCAGTTCCAGACAGAACCAAACAGGTTTCTGAGGACGTAACCACACCAAAAGTTAAACATTCAAGGTACCAGAATTTGCCATTTGGGTGAAAACCTCTATGTAGCAACAGGGTAAACACATTCTTCGAAGTACAGGACAATGTGACAAAAGAAGAGTAGAGCAAGGTGGTAATGGCATGCCTTTGGAAAACATGTCATGCAGATCAGATGGCCTGGTCATGAAATTGCCTTTGATTGCCATCATATCAAATATGAAAATGAACTCATCATATTCAAAACCAGTTGTGAAAACATGGGTGCTATTATAATGGGCATACATTTTAGCGGCATGTTCTGTTATCTACATGACTAACAACAATAACAAAATATATAACAAAAAACTATCAATAAATTTATAGTTCCTTCATTCAGAGCATGACCTGCTTGTACAAAGGCATGATATTTAGCTGTAATTTGAATGGCAGAATATTTACTGACCTTTTCAAAAAACACATTTCACAGTAGCTCCTTCTTTGATTGACTGTTTCAAAGATGTTACAATCATGTATAATTGAACACCACAGAGATCTATGTATATCAGTGTACTTCCTTGTCCTCAAAAACTTCCTTGTTCCTTGCCCTTCCTCTCCTATTGCCCCTCCTCTCTGTTCTACATCCCTGCCATTCTTATCATCCACAAACCACTTTTTTCTGTTTGCTTTCTATCCCTGCTCCGGGCTCCTGTCCGGAGCTGTAGCCAAAGCGTCTCATCCCGTTTTCCAATCCTGCTACCTCGCTTCCCTGCCCATCAAAGCCAACTGCATTCCAAGAACCGGACATCCTAGGAGACATTCTTATAATCACTCTGCTGTTAACTACTATTGTCTATCAATCGTAAATGTCTTAAAGTTCTTTGTATAACTTGTCTTTAACTCTATCTGCCCAGTGTCAGCCAGAAGCAGATGGGCCCCCCTCTGAGCCCGGTTCTGCTCAAGGTTTCTTCCTGATAGTGAGTTTTTCCTTGCCACTGTTGCCTTAGGCTTGCTCTCAGGGGGTCTCAGGCCTGGGAACAATGTAAAGCTGCTTTGTGACAACTTGTGTTGTAAAAAGCGCTATACAAATAAAAATGAATTGAATTGAATTGAATTGAAAAAGTTTTTCATTTTCTAACAGCATCTGGCCTCCTTCCACTGACCCAACAGGCAAAGTGAGGTCCCAATGATTGTATGCCTGGACGCACTGTGTTTCAGCAAAATGTTTAAGAGAGTAATAAAGGATTTTATAATTCATGGAAACAGAGAAAAGTTGGGCCTGCCAAAATGATTTTTGCTGGCCACAACATTAGAAATATACTCAGATTCACTGACAACAGTCAGTGAAACCACCTCACACTTTGCATTGGAGGTTTCTGTTGCCAACATGTAATGTGATAATGCAGTTAAAAATCAATGATGGGAATTTCAGACCAAAACAGACAGGGATATTCTATTAAGGCATTTCTTTGACTTGTCTGATTTTGTACATTGTGCTAAATACCGACATCAATCTCTTGGACTGTGCATCAATTCACTCTTCAGAAACTGGAGCATAACCACAGCATAGTCGCTGACAGCGCTCAAAACACCACTTAAATGACATGGTGCATCTTTTTTTTCTTTAGCAGATAACAGACTACGTAAGTACATCTGAATGATGCAGTTAAGACAAGAATAATTTGGGCCTTACATTTAATACCTAGACCATGGGAGGATAGGTCACAGAGGGTGATGTCTCCATGACAAATATATTCAAACATTTTCATCAGGCCATTGTAAAACATGATTCATTTGTTTGCCAAAACACAGACACAAACAAAAAGACCTCACAAGAAACTAAACACCGGACTCAAGATGATCCCAATGAGTTTTTTTGTAATGAGAAGCACTTTACATGCCATTCTCACCTTAGTTCAAGGCTTTCTCCTACAAAAAGGGCATACAAATATTCAAATGGAGTCTGAGAACAAAAAGGAATGAACTGGTGCACTTCAAGGTAACAATCAAAAAGAACTGTTCTCGTAAGAAAGCGGACCAACAACTCTACAATCAAATTGGCACTGGATAACACATCCGTGAAGAACAAAAGACAATCATGAAACCTATACCTTATTTTCCATTTCATACATGCTTCACTGCTTTCATAGTAGTTAGAAACCCCATAAAATCAATCATTAAAAAAGCAGTCCTCTTTGCACACCTGCTTGAAGTGATCTGACAGAAAGAGCAAAGGACTACAATAGCTGTGCCATGTGACACTGCCACAATTAAAAATTTCACCTTTGAATTAATGAACCCAATTCAGAGCTTAGTACCAGTTCCTGGGTGTACTCTGACTCTACACACATTTTCACTGAGGGACTGAAAATGTTCTCTGACATAGACTGGGTGTGCCTAAAAACCCAATAAAATATCAGCATAAGTGACAAGCATCCCCACCCATGTGTGAAGTCTGTTGACAGTGGCAATTCCAGGGCAAGGACAATGGCTGCTCTATGACTGACACATTGCTACATTTTTCACTCGCTTTAACAGAACACAAAAATAGAGGGAAAAGATGCCTCACTGCATGTGTAAACAAGGCTCATCTCTTCATTTTCTCTTTGTGAGTATGTACTTATCATCAGCTGCTGGGAGATACAATGTCAGTAAACCAACCCATTACTGAAGTGTAACTTCCTTGCACAAGTTCATGGCTCATCATGGTTTATACAAAAAAATCATAAAAACGTCTACTTTGATTGATGTGTTTTTATTAAACACTATATTTGGGGGTTCTAATCACACAGACATTATTAAGACTCCTGCAGCATTAATCATTTCTGATAGTGTCCACTAGCCCTAAAAAGGTGGTGTTTCAGTTTGGCTTCACCCATAAAATGTTTGTTGCAGAAATTAAAGAAAGTCAAACAAAAGTAAGATGCAAATTTCATCTGCATGCACTTAACATGCCTATAATATAGACTTGCACTTAATGCACTTAAAAGACCTTGGTGTAAATGTATCATGTTTCTCTGGCAAGTTAAAAGCGAACACTGATTGATGAACCAGTTAAGCCCCTTTACATACAAGATTTTAAATGTATACTTTATGGATTCGGTCTTTCGTAACGGTATTATTTTCATCTTAATAACGTTTTCATTTCTATTTGAATCATGCAAAACCCGTGAAAGCCAATGCAACTAATCTAATCTTAGAAAACAGACATGATGACACTTGTTAAAATGTATATAACCAGTTCTGCGTGGCGTTGCACGATGTTCGGTGTGTGTGCTGTTTACTGGGGATCATAAGGCTTTTAACTAACCATGGAGCATTTTTATGATGAAATTCCGAAACCGGGAACCTGCAACGGTAATACAGAGAAATTACCTGACTACGGTTGAAAAATAAAAACGGTCTTCTAGTACTAGCTGTACACACTCAAGAGTTGCCTTATTATCTCACAAGACACGCAAGGCATACAAAAAACATTGTTTTACATTTCCTAGAGTCTAGCTTTCTATAACTGTCATAGTTGCAGAAGGGAACACCTTCGAGTGTTGTAATCTGTTTATCTACCAATCAAACATTCATGTTGGTATATCTTGGAATTAATATTTCTCCGAAAATGGTGATTCAATGAAAACGATTAACATTATACTTCAAACCACTATAAATTGAATATGATTAACAAAACGTAAAATTTATACGCGAATACTTTTTAAATCACATTCAGTGCTTTTCTTCCGGGAACCAAGGAACTGCAAGCTGCAGACGCTGACAACTTCTGTATATTTTAATCAAAACACCTATCAATAGACTAACGTTGGCTAGACGGCGTCAGCTAGATCACTAGCTTGCTAATTATGAAGAATTGCAATTTCCAGACGACCGCCTCGAAACAAGGATCTTAAAAATGCATCAATGTAGTGCTATCAAAGCTGGCGCATTTTATTTGATTCAGCTGCCTAATCACACGCATATATTCAATTTTACTTAATGGAAATTAAGTTGCAACATTGTAATGTGTGATACCAACTAGCGACCAATTTCAACAGCTAGCCTACCTGAACTCTACTATTTCGTTTTACAGCTAAATTAACCAGTTACTTACTTCACAATCACTGCAAGTAAAACAAAGTCTAGAACACATTGTCTGCACTGGCGCTTTAACTTAAAAGGGAAAAAAAAAACTTGACACATTTTCTGTTTGTCACATTAGGCCTTCCATCACCGGAATTTTCTTTGAAAGATGACCCGACCTCCCCGTCATCTCTTACCTTGTCTTAATACTTGCGCTGCTGCGTTCGTAGGCCCAAGCTGCGGTATGTACTGGTGAAGCCTGCGGCTCTGCGAAGCTGGAAGTCGGGTAATTCCTGTTCATCCTCCGGCAAAGATTGGGAGTGATGCAGTTACCCTACAGAGCTCGCTGAAGTCCACACACATTCAAGCGCTGTGCCGGAGAGAAATAATGACACTGTTTCGGAGCATAGCTCAGGAAACGGTTACTGTGTCAGCGGTGCTTCGGGGATCCTCACAGTGACTCTGGATCTCAGATTATTGTATGATGACTCTTACTGTTCATGTCCATCCGTCAATCATGGTGTTAATCCTACATGCTGCTATTTGAATCAGATCGCGATGTTGGAATATATCCCAGGATGCACCTCCTACAAACTTTAGTTAGAAGTTTTTCTCATTATCTATCATCAAATGAAGCAGGTAAATCATGGAAATGCACAGGAAGCATACGAAATCTGAAAAAGGTGGCAGATTATACCTAATACCTAAGTGTCGTTAAACATACATCTTTAACTACATGTTACATGTTCTTGGATAATTCCTCAGCTTTATATCTCATGTGTACCTATACCAGATAAATAACACTGAAAATATATATTTTTTATTTCAATCGAGTCAGAGCAAATGGTTTTAAAAGTAATTACATACAGAAGCACTTAAGCTAATACAAAAACTTGTGGTCTTTGCCTTTGTCATTCATGATTCTGCAGAACACACATATTTCATTTTATAGCAAAATTCCATAATGGTATCTGCAGTTACATGACAGATTTGAATAAATCAGGACAGTGATTCACAAGATGAATGGGAAGAGTGATGTCATGTTGTGATGAACTTATATTCATACTTTAATACTGTATTAAAAGGCTAAACATATGTTCAATGCAAACCTGTGAGGATTATTCATTTATCCACACTGAATATTGGCTACAATTATTTTTTTTTCCAGCTATGAGGATCAGTATTGTTCATATTACATAGTTTGTATTTATATCATCATTTGCATTTGTTATCTTTTAAATATTACCCAGATTCAGTTGATACCTTTCACTTTAGTTCTGGACATATAAAATGAATTTGTGCATGACAGTATTGTTCAAATCATGTCATCATGATAAACAGGAAAAACAGTGTCAGATGTTAGTTATGAGTTATCTGACAGTCTCCATAACCTTGCACAAATATAAATGTTGAGATCATGAGATATGAAATATACAAGGGTGAAATTCTAAATTGGTCATCTATAAGTAACCTTAAACATGCATAAATGTATATTAAGGTAATTCACAAAGAGGAGCCACACAGTCTTTCAGTTATAATTTTAATACAAGATTCAATGAGTTCATCTTTCATAAGCATAAGATTACAGACAATCAAATGTCATCAGCTGTAATATCTACAGCTATTACTGTTACCACTGACATGGCTCCAAAGGAAATATAAAAAACAAAAATGAAAAAAAAAATCATCTTACAAAATGTCTGCTGCAGAATCAGATCCATACTGAATCCATTTTAAATATCAACTTAAACCCTTTAATGACATTAACAATTGACAATGATATTTAATGACCATTAAAAAACCTAAAGATATCCCATCATAAAAGAGTGGAAATGGTTAACAAATTACTCCAGATAACAGCCAGTGCACAGCTACTCTTCAAAGTTCAGCTTTATCATCACTTCATTTGGCTAACAATGCTAATGGCACTCTGCTGTAGCAGATTCCTTAAAAGGGCAACATATGGCATAGTGTGGTAAGTGAAAAATATGTATTACATTCTAATGTTACACAACTGGTGATCACAATGTTAAACTAGTCAAAACAGCCATAAAATGACCTATTCATAGTGGTTTTTATGGCCTACTTTGTTGATTTCCCCCCAAATAACAGAAGGCCAGGGCCAGTTATCCAGGGCCATTCACTGAGTGTTGCTCTCATCCTTAACCTGAGTCCTAATGGGCTATGTCCCAAAAACACAGCTGGACTGACGTTTTTGTGTATATTGTCAAAATATTTCTTAAAACTTCACCTCAAAGAAATTCTGCTACTTCACGTACATATCTAATCGTTTAACACTATAATACAAAAATGTAAAAGAGTTTTTTCCCCCCATTTTTCCCCCACTGCATTAGCAATTCACTCTGTAGGTGACTATTATTGCGACAGGAGATATTTTGTTTAACAATCCACATTTAGCCATGTACATTTACCCGTCTGCATCTGTTTACCTAGAGTAGGTCAAGATACCAATGATACACTTTATTGTCAATGAACTGAATTCAAATATGATCCATATTAAGATTTCACACTTGAGAAATATTGCTCCTTACACAAAATCTGTCAGTTGTTATACTGATATGTTACATTTATAAGAGTGGATTCATACAAGATGTTGAAAAAACAATAAAAGTAAACTACATTTAAAACATCTTATGGGTAGCAATTATCAGTAATAATATGTTCCATTAAAATCGAAAATCAAAATACCATATTAGCATTCCAATCTTAAAATTCAAAAACCTGTACATATTTTTCCAATATGATGAAGAGACTGCTTAAAATCTTAAAGTAAAAATGTTTACTTTAGAAACATAAAACTCCCCCCGCCGCCAAATATTGATAGATGCTACCGTCGAATACTTCCTGGTTTGGATCTAGAATCAAAAGGCAAAATTGTGCACACAAGTCAATACAATTCACTTTCAAATAAAACTCTCAAACCAATAATATTCAAGCACTTAACATAAGGGCACAATGTCTGGCAAGTAGAGCAGTGCATTTCATCACTCCTTATGATTTTCATGAGGAATTCTACGTGATAACATGTGGACTAATGATAACAAGAAATAGCATGAATAAACATACATTTCAACAGTGTGTGCATATTCGTACCCTGGGTAAGGTGGAGGAGGGGCGTCATGCTGTCCAGATTTGGCAATGGCTTGCTCATACGAGGGGAGGCCAGGTGGGCCCATCTCTTCCTCAGGCGTGAACACAGGCTGCATCGAGACTTCTTCCAGCCTCCGTATAATCAGGGAGGCATTACTTCTCCGTGTGCGTACCCTAGAGGAGCTACAGGCCCACCCGTCACAGTTACACCTCCCCCTTTCTGCACTCCCACTCAATTACTGCCAACTCTACTGCACTCTAAAACACACCATTGATACAGACAGGGTGCCGTTTTGAGAGAATGTGTGAATTCAACATTTAATTTAAGCTGAACAATGAAGATCTTACCCAGGGGATCTGGCAACTGTGCACACTCTTTGACAGCAGTACCAAAACAGCAGCCCGATGATAATTATGGTCACCCCAGCTGCAATTAGGCCGATGAGAAGGGCGGTCACATCTAACCTTGATGGGGGCTGGAGATTATCTGCTGGTTATACACACAAGACAGTAGGTAGATGCTGCAGTGTACTGTTGGTACATCATTCATTACAATTCAAGCACAGGTTCATTTGCCTACATTGTGAAATAAAAACTGAGACATGGTGAAAATAAATAAAGGCTATCCGCATTATGTCGTCTATGCACATATATTTTGTCCTACCATGCACATACTATAAAACATGTAAAAGTCTGTTGACTGTACATTTATTTTACACCAGGAAAAACACATCTGGGTTAATACTTTACTGTTGCTCACCATCATAGGTTATTACTGTCCTGATACAAGCAATTATTTAAGTCTTATATATATATATATATATATATATATATATATATATATATATATAAAAATAAACACAAACACATTTATCTGTATGACACTATGCATCTTTAACTTGATTTTTAACCACTTATGCTGAAAAATACCCCCCCCCCCCAAAAAAAAAAAAACAAACTTTAATCTCATTCAGCTTTTATATTTAACATACTGTTAAATCTCATATTTTCTAATACATTAGCTATTCTTACCTTGTGTGTACATTTCCCAGAATGCATCCTGCAAAACAAAATCAAGTAACTTCCTTTCCAAATTATTTTACTATTGATGTAAAGTGTTGCTTTTCAATGGTATTGCAGAATGTGAACATAGGTTAATATACAATATTATAATATGCACTGCAATATGCCACTGAATGGGATACTCAACTGTGGCTGGAATATTTTCAAAAATTTCTCGCGCTTCTTCATAGTTGCAAACTTCTTCCTTGCACTCTCTTTCCAAATTCCCCGGGGTAAAAAGCTCGAAGTCAAATCGGTTAAACAACAGGTGGCGTCCTAAGAACTTTTTCGCGGCCTCCTCGTCGACAAAAACTAGAGACAAAATTTGAATTTAGACAGTTATGAAAAGTTAAGAGAACGTTGTATTTCTATCCTTAAATGCGTGAATACACACACCGACACCCGCATAACTACACAGAGAGAATTGAATGCAAGTATTTAAATTCTGCTCAACTTTAATATAAGCACAAATAAACACTATATTTTTTAAATACTTTTTGAATATTTTGCTTTACTGGTGTATTGGGTGTGGTTACTATTTTACCTAAAGTTATTTACCATACCTTTGAACCATCCTCTTCAGTGCTCTTCAATAATATTTGTTACCCGCAAAAGACTTCATTGATGAGAGCAGCTGGTCTTTTGAACAGTTGTACATAATTAGCCAATTTACTAAAATACAGTTTCAAACTGTAATCAATAGAAATGATACAAAAACCTCCCTGTTACAGTGTGTTAATCATGTTTCTGAGTAAAATACCTTTCCAATGCCTGGCTAATCAAATAAATTACCTTCATTCGATGAGTCCTCTGTGTTTATGATCCTCAATATCCTCCTTGTACAGGCAGTCAGCCCATATTGAATAAATTGGCACAATAAAAATAAGTATAAAAGCATTTCCCTCCAGTTACAACAGATATATACAGTAGCCTACTTTGGTAAGCGCTAGCTGCGTTGCTAGCTATACTCATTCAGAAAACAAAACCTGCACGCCTTCCAAGCAGGTAGCAACCTAGCTAGACAGCTACCTGTCAAACACCGAATACGCCCAAGTTAAAACAGTTAAGAAAAGTTACACAGGTCATTAGCTACTTGCTAAATAAAGTTTAAACTACTTCCGTTTGTGAAAAATATATGAAGGATTTGTTGGTTTACGCTATCGAAAAGTGGTATTCCGCATCATATTTAAGGAAACAGGTGAACGCCGACCTGTTCAGGTTGAAACTAGATCAAATCTCAAAACGTAACCTAACTTGCACAACTGATGTACTTGCATAGTCAAGCAACATTTTATCCTCAGAAATATGAAGACAAAAAACAACAATTCACATTTTGAAGTTTAAATATAGTAAGACATCTAACTCTACATCTAGCTAAAATCCCAAAGAAAAATAAAACTAGGAAACCATTGGTTTCACATTGCCCCAAGCATCTGTGACCTCACCTCCGGTTGCGATGGGTGTACCTGGTTAGGCCTGACTAACGGAAGTGTTCATCTGGATAAAAGGACTGACACGTACGCACATCTGTCACTCCAAATCATCTTTCGAACTGTGAAATGTTTGCCCTTGAATTGCAATGTAAACTGCTTTATCGCATTGCATCATATGTGATGCCAGGGCTGTTAAATTTAGTTGCATGATTATCGGTCGCGGTATTTCAGAAGTAGACTGTAGGTCTTTTTTATATTACCTGAACTATACGGTGTCCACAACTTATGCAATCATAACGTAACTATCACAATTATATCATGGTCATCGTGGTAAACAAAAATTTGTTTTCTTTTACTGAGCAACTACTGGCTTGTCCGCAAAAGTGCTTTTCAATATAGCCTTTCAGCACTAGATGGCAGCAATTACTTGAATGAACAACATAGACTTTCGATAGCTTGGAATATCGTTTGATTTGTATGTTTGTGGTTTCAGTGTGACAAAATATGCAGCATTATGTTTTCTTGTGGCAGATAGTATGCTTAATTAAATTGATTCACATAAATCAAGATAACACTTTTGCCATGTTGCTGTACTAACATAATAGCATAATTGGTTGTTATGATGGAAAAAATAAGTAGGCCTGCTATTTAAAAAAAAAATCACCTTTACCAACCATGGCTGATTCCTGTCTGGTTTGGAGCCCGCCAAATATATCCTCGCGCTAAAATGTCAAGGTTGGTAACTTAGGTAGGTGCTAGGTAACTTGGCTAAGTATAACCGTAACATATAAAGCTATCAAAACACAACAGCACTCGCTGTTAAAGACAAAAAGGTAGGTTTCAGCACCTTAATTTATTCTGTTTTATTCCTCATTCTTCACTGCTTGCTCAGATCTGTGTTGGCAATGAATGTTTTCAGGTAACGTTATCGCATAAGAAGTAAAACTGCACAACTAGCTAGACAAAGTTAAGTTAGTGATTTATTTGGGCAACTGTCAGCGTTAGCTGCCAAAACTATTTGTTTGCCTTTCTCGATTATTTAGATAACGTTAACTAGATTCGTAGCCCACACGTAATTTTCATGCGCTTAATCCTATTCTTGTATTTTTATACAAATAACTTACTAAATCATTTATTCATTTTATTTCAGTGTCAGTTCAATTGTATTTGATATTGAATTGCAAACCAATTTCACAAACTGTAACGTTAGGTAACCTGCCAGGTGAGAATAGCTACCTAACGTCAACATTCGTTCAGTTATCAGATCACTTTTAGCCTGTTCAGTGACGGTTTCTGGTGGTATTCCTTAACTGTTACACTTAAAATCAACTGGCATGATAAACAGAGTTTAAGATATGATTGAATACATATTATTACAAGCCTGAAGGCCTTGATTATTGCCATCTTTCCTCCATTACCTACGTATCAGCGCTGTATAGTCATATAACTCATGAAATGTAATATCAAGGAAGCCTCCTTGGTAATACAGACATAGGGCTTAAAGGAATTATTCCGTTTTATGGATGGTGTCCTTTTAATTTTGCCTTTCATGGCTTATAAAATTGTTTAATATCTGCTGAAGTGAATCAGTGGAGAAGCAAATAAAGAGATTGGCCTGAGGTCACAGTGTCATTTGTGATAGTAGCAAATTCTAACGGGATCATTTATTCCTGCACATGATTGATAACTGTGCGGGTTAAATGGAGAAAGGTTCCCTTCTATTAAAGGATCATTTTGAGCGCAGACCTCCCACTTAAAAGTCAACCATGATGAGGAGACAAGGGAACATCTACAGGTCAAATTAAATAACTTATATAATTTAAGCGGCGTGACAGTGCAATTTGTCCATTTGGTGTTATTATGCTGACCCCCATTAGACTCTTAGACCAGCATCCTATCCACCTTGATGGGCTGAAGATATAACTTTAAAAGTAATGGGTGTATGAAATGAATACTGTATGTCAGATTACTTTCAAATGACCATTTAAGCATAATTAGCTGTGTTTTAACAATGGAAACATTATTCTTACTGAGGTGTTTTTGTTGGTTAAATTGTTCTATGTAACGGTTTAACCATCACGATTTTTTCAGGTGAAGGAAGAATACTTGAAAACATGAAGTGTTTTGCTTAACACATTTTTAAAAATTAAACAATTAAGGCTGCAAAGTGAGCAAATGCATATTTAGGTGGAAGGGGCTTATCCTGCAGTCTTAAATGATGTCTGGGAAACCAGAAGAAAGTGTTCCAGATTCACACCCAAACTCTGAGATGGCATTGAGTCCAGACTTGGGAAAACACCTAGTAAGTATTTATCTGAGTCCCTGGTAAGCATTAAATATAAAGCTAGCTATTATGTGACACATTATTATGCAGTGCCCTTGACATTTATTCTTTCTTTTTTCCTTAAAATGTGATGAACAGGATGTAGAACATAAGCAGTCATCATCATACACCCCTCAAGAGTCAGATGATGGTATTCTGTCTATCCAGCTTTTAGAATTTAAAACCAGACTTCTTGAAATAGTGGAGGAGCTACATATACACAGGGTGAGAGTTTTGGTACATTTCTCCTTGTTTTTCCTTCCTTCTCTTTGCTTCTCCTTCCTTCCTTCTTTCCAACATACGCTACAGACATAAAAATGAGATTTTTCTAATGAAAGAAGGTTATCGAAGTACATGCTTGCAAAAACATACCACTGGTTTATGTTTTTAAACAGAAGCACACACTGAAGACCAATGACACTAATTGTCTCAAAAGGAGATGCCACACAGCTATTCTGTCTTTTAAAGCCATTTGCCACAATATCTTTTTTCTCCTTTGTGCCATCACTTACCAAGAGGTGCTGAAACACTTATGGGTTCTATTTGGCCAAGTCATGAGGAACTGGAGAATGTAATTTCGTAGGAGGTGTATTATGAGTTTTCAGAAGAAACTAACAGCACTTTTTGGCCATCTGGACACAAGCCAGCTGTATTCAGACTTCACATCAGCACAGGGTCAAAAGGCAAAGACCTGACCAATTCTTATATTTGCTTGTAAAACTGAACCCCGGAGCAAGCACTTTAAAACAGGCCCTGGACATGTTTTAAAGGTTATAAGAAGTAAATAACATATTGAATCACTCCACTTTTATTGTTATGATCATGTTATTGTGAAAGAAAAACATTAAATCAATGTGTTCCTCGGGCATGCCATTAAAGTAACACTTTGTAGTTCTTTGTTTTATTGGTGTGGGATTAAAAGGGGGTTATCTTGTCTAACATTTGTTTTCCAGCTGAATCCCTTTTTATGTTAGAGTGCACAATTGCAAATAGTGGGTAGGCCTATATATATCTGTGTGTGTGTGTGCGCACGTGCGTTTGTGTGCATTTGTGTGTAAGATTAGTACCATTGACCATTACCATGTTTCACTGTTTGGCAGAGACACTTGAATAAGAAATACAGATCAATTGAAAACTGAAAGTAACTGCACACAGCAGCATAAAAAACAATAGGCTTTTGTCACTAATTAAAAATGCCCCCAACTCAGAGAGTTCACATTTAAAATGATGGTTCTCACATTTGCATATTTTAAGTAGATGTCTGCATACTTCTTCCTGTGTGTCATAACTTTCCATGTGTAATAAGACATCATTATGGTGACACATATTTCCACATCTTCAAAGTGTCAACAGCTGTCTTTATGGCCTGGATTTTAACTTGTCTCACGGCTTATGGCTCAGTAGATCAGCCTTTGTCCCTAAGATTTATAAGGATAACCAAGTTTAATGACCTCTTTACAGGGCAAAAACCCCATCTATTCATTATTTCACTCCAAACTGTTAACTGCTTTATCTAGTGTGCACCTCTTTTGGAATTCTCCATGCTGGTAGCACACTTTAATGGGAACTTATAAATAAACTGCATGAACTCACTCCCACATACATATAAAAAGTCATAGGATGTAGAAAGCAATTGACTTTTGCCTACCTTTGAAGGCTGAAGGAGGATAAGGTTCGCTTTGTGCTGATATCGCAGCTGTAATGTACCAGTACCCACATTTCCCCACAGATGTTGAATTAAAGGCCTGTAGAAACACATTAAATTATTCTCTTTGTGTATTATTTGAATTAATAGTTAATTAAAAATAAGCAAAGCTGTTGGTGAAAGCATCATGTTTTTGAAAGTCGCTAATACTTTAAGAGACATAAGAGAGCTTTATTGTTATTGTTCAGGACAACAAAATTACAGTGTCTCCCACCATTTTCATTATTATTGATTAAGGAATCTAAAACATGATTTTAGATAGCTGTGATTCACAATATACAGAGAACAACAAAATAACCACAAGATGGACATTTATGTTTTTACATTATCCCCTGTTTCTTTGAATACGTTATCTTCAGGGTGCCGAAACTCGATTTGAGGAGCAGATCGGTAAACTTGCTTTGGAAAAACAAGAATTAGAGTGGCAGAAGGTATGTATTGATGTGTATTTTTGTTTTGATTTTTGGCAGTTTTCACGCTAACACTGACCAGGACAAAAGCAGCGTTATTACTTGTAACCACTGTTGCCTTTTGCCTTAGGATCAAATTCTGAGATGCATCGTGAACTTAGTGCTGGCTGTTTCTATTTTGTATGTACCCTTGTGTAGCAAAGTGACTTCTGGGAAACGTTTTTCCCAAAATTTGTCAGAACTTGGTCAATGAAATGGTTTAACTTGTCCTTGATTAAACTGGTATACTTTTTAAAAAAATTTTTGAATCATGACACATTTCAACAACATGCACATTTTAGTTTACTTGATGTCACCAAGATTACCCTACAACAATCTGTAATCTCAATTACCCCTTTATTTTTCAGGAATCTGTTCAACTTAAGATTGATACATTAGTAAATCAGCACACAGAATCTCTTGCTGCTCAAAAAAAACAGGTAACGGTAATGTATTTTAAGTGCTCATTTAGACTATAATATCATTATTTTAACAAGTGAAAGCTGTATTAAAATAAAACTCATTATTGTTAATGAAAAGTTTCAGGCAAGAATCAGAGGAATTGAAGGCGAAAAGGTACAGTGGACTAGTTTTGGTGTGTATAAAAAGAAAGGATCTCATTGATCAGGCATATGTAATATACTTGTGAAATCTAACCAAATCATGGTTATTAGCACTGGAAGTATTACATAAATATGGTCCTGAATTCATATTACTTGCCACTTTGCAATTGAAGGGAAAGCACCAGCTAGCCACAGAATTAAAGGAAAAGGAGATCAGCAGTCTGAAGGAACAGCTCAAACTGTTGCAGGTAATACTGTTAAAATCAGCATGCTCCCTTTCCTATATTGCTTAGTGCCCTCAGTCCTCTTCATTGACTTCTTATGAAGAGTTTTAGTGGAGACTGGGAAAAGCCCTTTCAATGCTGACCTTTGGAGTGGGGGTCTCTCCGTGTCTGTTTGGTGCAGTCAGACATGTGCCAGAGCACAGGTGATGAATGGTGTCTCGCGTGGTCCACTGCACACATTATCCATCCGTAGGACTGGGCAATAAAGACTCTTTTGGCCCTTTTTATTTTTGGAGTAACCTAATGGGATTCTTGCATCAAGCCATAGTGATGACAACCCGAGACATGAAGGCACTTAGGGCAAGCTGGGGAATCACAATGAGAGTATTTCAGCCACTGATCCTGTTTTTTTTTTTTGCTCTGCTTTTTTCTTGTCTTTTGATACACTCAAGGACAATCTTGCTCATGTCCATTGTCAGAGTATCATTGAGGTTGTTAATTCCCAATTCAGTAAATTTAAGAAAGTTATGTGTTTGATTATTATTCAGTAGATGTGAGACAGAAATAAGTGTCCTCATTGGACAAGCATACCTCTTAGGTGCCATTTGCAGTACATGGAACTCTGATAAATGGCTATTGTTCTGATGTACAGATTTGAAATGTGCTCGCTTTTATGATGGAAAATACTAATTTGACTTTTTGCAATTTATATACCATTCATTTTGATGGTGCTTTGTTATTTGTCTTTATTTTTGAGCAAATGTACATGATCGCATCAAGTCAAAGTACGTTACAATTAGAATACATTGCAGATGCATTGAATGAAGACAAAACAAACCCTAATCGTGTTTGTCTTTTACTACTCTTTTACAGTTGTTTAAGTACAGTTTGCAGAAGAAATTAAGTGAACTGGTAAGGGTTCCAATTATATGTATTGTTGACAGAGAAGTGTGGGAGTGTGAGGAATTAAACAGGAGGACCAGGAGAGGGAATGGCTCATCAGTTGTAACGGATAGGGAGTGTGTGACACTTGAACCTCCAGTGCGGCAGAGAAAATATCACTATTAAAATATTTTATAACTGAGGACCGGTCTGTTTAACCTTTAAGCGATAAAGAAAAAACAACTTGATACAGACGATCAAACAGTAACGACAGAAATGAATAATAAAAGACTTTCAGGCGAGCGTAACCGTTGACTCCTTATCTAGTGAAAAGAAGCGGTCGGCCAAAATGTTAAACAAAGGTTGCTTAACCCGGAGTAGCAGCAAGCTATGTGTTATCCCTCTAGTTCTGAGAAAAAACCTTAAGACACATTGGTAAATTGTCTCTGTTGTGGTTTGTATTGCGATGTGTAAAGCTTCACTGGAGATGAAGATACTGTTCTCTGCAGGAGCAGAAGTTGGAGTTGCAGTGTCAAACAAAAGACAGCCACCTAAACCAGCTGAGTGAGGTGGAGAAGCGCTTTGGGGCTCTGTCTCGACAGTGCACCATGGTAAAGCAGGCACACGAGAAGCTGGTGCAAAATGGTATTCCTCTCTTCATTCCTCCAGTACTAACAGAGGCCACCGAGTGTGTTCATTTTCACAGAAACCTGAGCAAGTTCTCTGAAAGCCTTTGACAAATTAGCACTTTTTATTACAAAAAATTTTTAGGACATTTACAGCTGCTAGCTACATTATCAGGTAGTTGATCTTCCCTGGCATCTGTCCAGTAACTTGTTGTGTTAATATTGTGTTTATGTAAAGTAGGATTTTCTAAACATATTTATCTGTTGTTTCTAAACGGTAGTATCACTATTTATGTAAAACAGTGATACGGTTTCAGTCTCCTCGGTGGCTGGTGCTAATTTAAAAGAGATAGGAAGCATTTTTTCTGTCTTGTCGAGTTGGTCTGGAAACTGTTGCACTTCTACATTTGCTGTAAAGAATGTTGATATAGAAAAGCAGTATCATTTCACATTTCACAAGAGCAGGGTCACATATTGTGATAGTGGAATTCTTGTTTTTTTCTGTGAAGGTGGACGGTACAGTAGCCATCATAATAGCACAAGGCATTAAACTTATATTTAAGACTAAGCTGATTTTCAATATTTATGTTTGCTGCATTACAGAAATGTGCATTATGGCCAACCTCTTGATTATTTCTATTTATAATCAAAACCATATTTCCTGTAAAACTTGAACAAATCTGGCAAGATGCATTAATGAATTAAAACATGAGGTCAAAGAGGTTTATAAAAATGAAAGTGTGTGCTAAATGCACATGACACTATGGACAAGTCTCAGATTTTCCTTGAAGTATTAACTGTATGGAAATTTGGTTTGTAACAAACTGCAACAATGGTCACAAATAGTTCAAACAAAAGTTTGCATAATATTTTATTTGTGTGTGCCTTTTTTGCAGTTGAAGAAACTTTGAGACTCAATAAGAAACTTGCTGCTGTGAATAGAGAACAAGAAGCAACAATTTATAGCTTAACACAGGTACAATAAATTTTCGTCTGTTGATTCTTCATTTTTGAAATAGATACCTGAATTTAAAAAATCAGTGTTAATCTAAACTATAGGCCAGTTTGTATCCCAGTGCTTCTGTAAAAAAAGAAATTTAATTATACCCATTAATGTACTGTGTGTGTGTGTGTATATATATATATATATATATATATATATATGTATATAGACACACACACACACACCCACACACACATTACATTATATATCTTTTCCTTTACTTTGGTTATGGTGAAATGTGACAAACTGGTTTACACTGCAGTTGAACTGCAGATTTTCAGAGGAAAGTTAAATAGAGAGCTTTGTATTGCCAGACAGTTCTATTAGTGTTTCAGTACCGCAGCATGATGAGGAATTCTGGCCCTATCAGAGTGCAATGCTCATAGCCTGCTGTTTGTCTGAGAATGTGTCAGTGTCCTGAAGGAGAGGAGGGAAAGGAAACAGACTGCGGCCCTACAGAGGGGGAGAGCCGGGGGAGAGGAGAGCACTATCTGGGGCCGCACCTTCTAATAAATTATACTTTAAGGAGATCAAAGCTAGCCATGTACAATTGTTACAGTGTACAACCCCTTACAAAGTTGCTAAAAAATGTATTTGCAGTTTATTGGAATATATAGTGGCATGAAGACACATGTAGCATTCTTTCCAATTCTATATCTATTTCTATCTGTTGTATCTATTTACTGTGTCAGCTTAATGTGATACAATATATGTCTATCTTTTGTGGAAAGTGAATCCTTGTGTTTTATTCAGGATGCAGAGAGGGTGAAGAGGGAACTTTTAAAGTCCAAAGTGTCATCATCATGTACATCTGGGGAGCAGAGCTCCAATCACATAGTAAAAGACCAACAGATACAACAACTTCAGCACAGACTACATATGGTACAATCTATTTGCATGCTAAATCTGTGATAAAAATGCCTTAGCTGATTAAACATGCTTGGAAATTTTGCAAATTTGTGATTAAATGTTTGTAGGTGCATTTTTAGTTATTGAAAGGCACCCAAGGCTGTGAAAAACACCTGTGTAGCTTACAGTTATTGTTGTAAGATGCATATTATGTTGAAGCATGAGGAAATTTTTCAAAAATGTGCATTTGAAATTTGCTGTGTTGACTTTTCTATGAAGTAATACAACAATAATATTCATATGAAGTAAGTCATTGACCCTGAAAAAGTCTTGGTTTATTAAACCAAACCCTTTTCATGGGCTGTGTTGCTTATAGCACCACCCTTGCTGCCCTTCAAAACATTTGTCTAGCTCTGCCAGAGGAAAGACTGAACATATGAGATGACCATACACTTACTAATGATTTACATGCCAGCTTTTTATTTTCTGTATTTGAAGGAGACAAAACTGAATAAGTGGTTTGAGAGAGAGAATGTGGCCATCCAAGCAGAGAAACAGGTCAGGAATATTTGGACAGCTCTATGAGCGTAGTGCTATCCAGCCACCATAATACTGTCAGCATCTCCCCCATCTTTGGTGAAGGTCCTGCCTGGTCTGATGGAATAGTTTAAAGGCAACTGTTTAATCGCGGGTAATAAAATGGGAGGTGAATAGCTGGGTACAGTTGTGCTTCAGGCAGGCAGGAGCGCTGCGTGTCATTAACACACGTCCCCTCTGTGCTGGGTGCATTCAGGAGGTGATGAACTCCCTGCAGCAGGCCCAGCAGCTGCTGCAGACACAGACTGAGGCCGTCAGCCGAGTGGAGCTGGATCTGAGGACGCAGAGAGAGGAGTATCAGGTCAGGGTCTTTAAACGGTCATTTGTCGCTGTCTGTCCTAGATAATAAAAGAAATTAGGTCCTTATTGGCAATAAACCATTCTGCATAACTTATGTAAACAATTATTATTATTTTTTTACAAAGCTTGTGCTGAGGGATTTTTATATTTTAATGTCTTTTCCAAATTCTTCCACATTTTCCTTTGTTCTCCCATTTTGATAAATTTGGATGTTAAAAGTGTTTAAAACACAGTCATTTGTAGAAATTTGGACATCATTTAAGTTTCCTACAAGTAATTGTACAAAGCGGTTTCAGTTGATGAAGGAAATTGCTTAACAAGGTATACATGTCTGAGTATGCTTTTTCTGTATCCTTTCTAGATTCCACTAAATCAGTCATTACCCCTTTTTGTACCCTAACATATTTAAGTCTGTGAAAATGTAAGTAAGAAGTGAAAATGTCAATTTAAGGGCACAGTTATTTTTCAATTATTTTAACATTCATTCAAAAAACTGATTTGATTCTATTTCATTATGCATAATGTATAATATAATTACAGTAAATTACCAGGTGTGACTCATAGGAGGCTCAAACCAGGCACATTTAAGATAAGGACAGATCGCATTATTAGTGCACTGCTTGTACATAACATTTACGTGCAAGTTTTCTATGCAGGGCTAAACCATAGTCCTGCGTATGATAAAATATATATTTTAAGTCAGTAGCAATTCTGCTGTAGTTTGGTTGTTCAGTTTGGATTGATGATTTCTGCCCACTTTCAAGTGATTATGGCATGAATTTATACAAGGACAAAAATAATGATAAGCCACCAGCACATAAACATGCCCACAGGCATTGTATATCATGTTACAGTGCACATTAAAAAGCAGCAACTGCAACTGAATAATAGCAATTCTCCTTTTTACAGCCTCCTCTTCTTTACAGCCTATCTCTCCGGCTCAGTGAAATTCACATTTTCACTCATTTATTAAAATTACTGTGAAGATGACACATCCTTGCTGATTTGTATGGCCTTAGCAGCATGTTCAGATTCCTCTGTCCAGGTGAAATAAACACATAAAATTCATTATTGTATTAGAAATTTCTTGGGTGATTAATTTTATTGCAGGCCCTTAAAAAAGAACATGAACTGTTCCGAGAAAAGACCAGAGAAAAGGAAATGGAAATTAATAGTCTGATGGAGGAGCACAAAAGATCCAAAACAATGTGGGAAAATGAGGTACTATATTGTTCTGAACAGTGAAAAAGATCATTATTAATTGTGCACATAGTGTAAATATGTTTTACTGTCCAAGTAATTGAAAGTAATATGGTTTTATGTTGTGTTTAAAACAATAGTATGTTCCATCAAATTTGTAATGAATCCATTGGCATCAGTATAAGGTATTATATGTGTGTAAATATAAGTTTGTGTGATTAAAAAGAAGAAAACACTACAAGAGAAGATAGTGGCAGCCCAGGAAGAGATGAAATCTGTGAAAGAGGCCTATGATCATCTGCATGAGAGATACAAGCAGCTCTCATCCATTACCGTACAGCAAGCAGAGCACAATGTAGAGGTACACATTTAACTATTGGATTGAGATTTTATCCGGAAATTACATGAAGACACTCGTTTTTAAATAGCTGATCATCTTAAATAATTGACATGTGCACACTTTTGAATTTATTTGATTTTAAACATATTGTAGTGCTGCCCTCTTGGTCACAGGTATGCACAGGCCTTGACTCATCATGGACTCAGCCACTTCCTGGATTAAGTCAGAGAGTACTAATGTAGAGGAATTAGATAAACACACTTAAAAAATAAAATAAAGTGCAAAGTAATTTATGACTAAAGTAATTTATGACATGCATATTATGATGAATATTTCCATAATTTTAAATTTTATTTGAATTAAATCCTGTAATTGAAAAAAGTTATTTTTGTTTTGGGATTGTTTGTCTCCACAGAATGATTTGAAGGGGCTCAGCAAAGACAACAGGAAACTCATGCCTACAAATACAGAAATATCTGTTGATGTGAATTGTAAGGACACACCAAGAGAAAATTTGTTATTACAAAATGACAAGGAACCAGTTCATGTGCAAGTTAGCACTAAACAGGGTCCAGCAATCTGTGATGAAATAGGAGTCACTGGACAGGCACCAGGTAAAACAGTTGACTGGAGCTGCAACTGGTAAATCTCAAACAACATGTAATCCAAGTAGGAAATAATAAGATGGAAATTGCACTGCAGAGACCAACAGGTCATTATGTTACTCATTAGTATTTATAGAGATAAACCTTTCTGAAAAGGAAGAAAAAAAATTGTCAAAATCTGCACTTTCTTCCCATAAACATAATTATGCTCCTTTCACGAGGATCTGCTATGTGATTTATCCACACAGATAAAAGCAGTGATGCTGGTCCCTCTGGGCCAGGGGAAACGGTGAGTGATGAGCTTCCACAGGCAGACTACCGTGCGGTTATCAATGAGCAGGCCGCCCGTGTTTACGCTTCTGGGTGCACAGACGCGGAGGGGACTGGAAGGGGCCATCGCGTGGCCGACCCCAGCGGTGCATCGCTCCAGCCACTAGGAAGTCCCTGCATCTTGGCCACGCTCCCAGCCAGAGGAACTCTCACTGCAGACACTACTGATACATTAGGTGTCTATGGGACAGCTGCAGGTCAGCAGACAGACTCCAGCAAATGTAAATCCCAGGGCAGTGAAAGCTGTCTGGCTCATAGCATGGCTGATAAGGGCTGCTCTCCCAGTGCAGCCTTGTGCCACAAAGGTGACTTTATTTGTGAGTTACCCAGGCCTGAAAGCAGGCCTGTTTATGGCATGCGTGGTACCCCCACTGAGGAAAGAATGAAGGACAGGAAGCAAGAAGAGACTGAGCACATCCCTAAAATGACAAACCGGACTATTGATAAACATGATGGAGGCAGTCAAACAGGCACAGAATCTGGATGCAATGAGCTGGGAGAGACTATGTCCTTTAAAGCAGAATTAAGTAAAGCCCATTCAGTGCCACTCGACTGCTCTTATTCAGGCAACCTTTCACAAAGAGACAGTGAGTGTCACAATTTAACCGCATCTCAGACTTCTGAAGGGAATAAAGCTAACCACTCTGGCCATAGGGACGTTAGCCCCTGTAAGGCTCACTGTGGAAACACTCAAAAGGCCAGTCAGAATCAGATGGTAACAAAGACAGACCAGCCACAGTCAACATCACTGCACCCCCTGCATCCAAACAATCCTCCAAATGCTGCTTCATGTATAGACTTAAACACTGAGCCAGAGACAAAGACGTCTGACAGATACAAGCAAGCACAACTAATTAGAGAAGACACGTCTGTTACTCACGAAGCATCAGGTCACAGTTACTCAGAGGGCTCTTGGGATCAAAACTGTGACCTTGGTGTTAGCACAAAGACTAAAGCCTGCCATGTTTCTGCACCAGCCTTATCACAAAATTCTAATGTTAAGGCTGATTGTGTCTCTTCCCCTAAACTTAATATTTCCTCTAGATTTGCTGTCTCAGTAAACATCACATCAGAGCTTAAGAGTGCAGATGAAGACTTCTGTATTGACAGCAGAGGACAAAAGGTTAACATTCAACATGCATTTGAATGCAAAGTAGAGGATGCATCAAATGAAAGATGGTCCCCATTCACAAACCCAAACACTGCAGATATGCCTACTACACTCAACACTGAAAATGTGCCAGGAGATAATCAAATGAGCCTAAATGAGTACCAGGAACATGATGTAAAACAAATCCGTCAAGAAATGGGTTTGGATGTTCCAGGAAACAAAAGATTTCGAACATCATTTGAGTTGGAGCCGTTTATGAAATTGAAAAGCATTCGAACGCTGCAGAACTTTCAGAGCTTTGTCCCGCCACTGAAAGGGAATCAAAACAACAGTGAGATCAGCAGACCTTCAGTATCCTCAATACCCTCCTTTTTAACTAGGAAAACTGACCCACAGTGTTGGTCCCAGGACAATGGTTTGCCTCACACAGTCTCCGTACTGGGAACAGATAAACCAATCAATAGGGGTAAGGACTTTGTCATAACTGGGAAATTATTAGGAGTAGCTGAAAGGATGAAAAAAATTGAAATCTGGGGTATTTGTATAAGGCTTGTGTTTAATTTATCAGAGGCTCAGTACGCAGGGAGGCATTTGTGTTTAATGGGACCTTTAATAAGTTAGTGCTTAAAATGTGAGATCAAAGCACAATCTTTTCATTTTATTGCTTAATGCACTGAAAATGGATATATCAGATAGGGTTTTATGTACAGATACAATAAACAGCAAAGCTTCCTTTCTATCTTTTCAATATAAATAGCAGCAGATGTCAAGATCAGAGATAGTCAAGGCCTTCTGTAGCTGAAAAAGCAAGCATCTATGGAATTATGTCTTGACTGGCTTTAAGTGCATTTCCCTACCATTTCCCTTTGTCATTCAGATTCCCCCCCAATTAAAAGGGCCACTGACATACTGAATGCCCCCAGTATCCATCCTCGCCACAAGAGAACTCGGCAAGAGGAATGGAATGCAATCGCGCAGACCTTTTGTGAAATCTCAGCAGAACATGTAAGTTTGACAAAAAGTATTACAGCAAAGACCCATTGAGCTAATTTCAGAGATATGTGCAGCTCTGAATACATCTGGCTGCATTAAGACTGCTTCACTTTCCAAAAATATTTCCCCAGGGCAAAATGGCAGCATTTTTCACAATAAAAGGTTGATAAAGAACAGCGGGAAAAAGTCACAGCTTATAAATCAAGTAGACGTAACCCAGCAGTGTTGGAGCGTGGAGGACGCGAAGGGCAACTCACTGTGGATCTCATGGAATCCATCGATTGCAGAAGAGAACTTGTGTTGATTAAACTCTTCCTCTCAGAAGCACTTGCCAAGCATGACTTGATACAAAAAGCAGCACAATGTCCTTCCGTCAGTTGACAATTCCAATGAATTGGCATTCTTAGAGAAAGTGAAATGAAGGACATGAGGTTGTCGGGTGATTGATTGGTTTTCCATAAATTAGGCGTTTTGTATTTTACTTTTGAGGGAGAAGTGACAAATACCTGGTAATTTTTAACTTGAACTGAAATGTGGAGATCAGATATGTTGTCATATGAAGTTGATCTGAACAGCCAACCAGCCAAACCCAATTAACAGTGATATTCACAGAGAAGCCCCTTCAGGGTCATGTTCTCTGCACGGTGCACTGACATGCCCTGAGGATGAATCACGTGTGGAAATGGCTACCCAACAGCACTCATTATCCAGGCCCTCTGACTCTCTCACCCACTCTAACATCACCTTGCACCACGTTGCTGTGAGCTTTATTGGAGCCAGGTGCTCTCATTTGCTGGAAAAATCTTGGAGCATGTGCTGTGTATGAAGAAGTAGATGCCTCTGGTGATACACTTTCAGCATGAGGTTAAAGAAAAAAACACATTTTATCATAATGGTCTGTTATGGTGATGGATATGTGTATTCATCACCTACGGGTTTGATTAATATTTAACCGTGACAAGAAAGAAGTAGTAAAGCAGGGATGAGTGGACATTTGCAGTGGTGTTTTCCACCATCTGGAAGGACATCTAGGATTGTTATGTTATTAATGAACACTTTCAATAAAACCAGCTACCCAAAAAAGTCTATGGGTATGTACATAATGTCTGATATGTGATTAGTCAGTAGTCATGCTATAACTAATTAGATACAACAAAATTCTTATTTATTCAATTTCTGTACTTACTACTGTAAGTGACAATGTTGGTTAGCAATATAGTTTGATTCAGTACATTTCGTGAGACCATTTTATAGGAAATACTTTCATCAGCAAATTCATGCAGGACAAGTGCAATCCTAGAGGGTGACTTTTGCTGGTACCTGAAAATGATGGAGCACTGACACATTGTAACAATATGAAGTGTTATTTCAGTGTTTGATGAAGATTTTTTCTTTTGTAGGGGAGTGCTCAGCCAGGAAAGGTTCATATTCTCTATGGCTCTGCTGGGGTTGACTTTCCTGCACCTCCTGTGGGCATTGGTACGCTGCGGGCCAGCAGTCCACCCAAACACATTTGTTACACAAGTGAAGGGAATGTCAGTGGACCAGGGTTTGAAGGCTTCTCACCATGTTCAGAGGGGGAAGAGGTGCATCAGCAGTCTGACATCAGTGCCCACATCGATGCAATTGAGAAGTGTTCAGAGAGACCAAGAAAGGACCAAGTGGCTGGAGAAACCAGTGAAGTGCGGTCAAGCACAAAGGAGCATTAATATCACTCATTTGCTCAAGAGTTTTTCTACCTTTTACGCATAGTAAAGCTACCAATGATTATATTTGTATAATTCTGAGAGGGATGGATCCATTGACTTGCTCAGGCTCTTAAAACTGTGTTTACATGCGCCTGAATTTATTTTAGGACCATCCCAGAGATGAAAAGTTTCATTTGGAAGTTTACTTGTGTTCTGATTGGATGCTGATGCCAGACAGCATAAGCCTGAAAATAAAAGAGGCAAAGAGGAATTTCTCTCAGTTCATTTTTATTGGGTAAATATAAAAATCTGATAAGGGAATAGGGTTTATGTGGAGGTGGAGAGAGCTTGCAGGCTGGTCTTGACAGTGACCAGGTTCTGCTTCCAAGAGTTGAGGCTGTCGTACAGCTGCTGCCACTGCTGCTTCCCAAAGGTCCGATGTGTGCTGTGACTGAAGGGAAGAGATGTGGTCAGGGGACTGCCATTTCTTTTGTGTTCTCCAACAGCATTTATGTAAAAACATATTTTGGATATATTTGTATGAACTATCCACCAATCCAACACCCAATAAAACAAATGTATTTGAGTAGTATTTTCAGAAAGTTGCATGTTAAAATATTAAATCTACAAGACAAGAAAAAAAAAAAATTTTAAGGGCCACCCCCTCAAACATCTTAAATCTTAAAAGGATTTGCTACTGCGTTCAAAACTGAGGAAATGCAATTACAGGTATCCTTTCAGAGGTGGATGCATCCTTGTTAAAATCAGTCTACAAATTGGCATTAAACACAAACCTGCAGATCTAGCAATAACAAAGGAAATTTCTGAATGTACAATAGGCTCCTGCGTTGTTGTGAGGCTCACCGTAGCCTTGACCCAGCCACTAAAACACCACCAGGCACATTAATATTCTAGACCTGGCTGGGTCATTAAGGGAAGTGTGCTGGAAAAGAGGCAGCTTTCATTATAGCAGCTAATTACATTCTGGCCTAAATTTGATAAAATGATAAATTACCAGATTTAAATTGTAGGCATCCAAAGTAGCGCTAACAGTGCCCTACAGTATATAAATGAAACACAAGAGGAGAATTGACCTACCTCACAACAACTTTGCGCTGTGTCTGGTCAATTTTGCAGTAAACCATCTTCGTTCGAACAGCTATAATTGGGGGAGGGGTGGGGGGGCACATTGACAAGTATGTGTCACAGCCATGAAACAAACCTCAAAATAAACACACTTAGAAGCAAAAATCCACTAGCAAATGTTACAATTAAGACAAAGGCCACTCAGCGTGCCTTTGGTCTCTTGCCAGCCCAGTTCCTTTAACTTCTGTCTACAAACACATCCTGTTTTCAGAGTTAGATACAGATGTCTGGTCTTTTGCAGAGCTGACTGGCACATTGTCAAGTAACAGAAAGCTTCAAAAAGAAGAAAAAAAGTTGTACCGTCAATGACGAAAGCCTCCACATCATCTGCGCTGATCTGCAGCTCTTGCTGCATGGTGTCAAAGGAGATCTCCTTGTATTCTACTGCCATTCCCATAAATGTGAGGAGCCTCATCTTTGCCATGTTCTGCTCATGTGAAAGACCTAATGTAAAAAAGTATATATACATAAATACATATGTATACATATATGTACCATGTGCAATTCACAAGGTATTTCAGCAAATGCCTGCTAACATTTTGAAAAACACAAAAAGTAAACCAGTAAAAAGAGAAAACAGACAGAACTGCTTTGTAAACCTCACAGATAGTCACAGTATTCTACCTACTTTGCATTCTGAAAGGACCAACTGAGTTAACAAGGGGGAAACACCTTGGACTAATTCTATACAAGTTAATTAACACTAATTACATCCAGGATGATCTTTCTGGCAGTGCATCAAAATAAATTTAGTGAGGAAAACACAACTCATTTGTACTCGGAACACTGTGCACAACTATAACTGAGCTTAATTAGAATATACAAGCAACAAGAAATCAATTAATGCACATTAACCCTAATTAACAAATGCAGATGAGCTGCTCATTAAGTTTATGTTCTTTAAGGACACCGTTGAGACCACATGGACATATGTTAGGGCGATACAGTTGACAAAATATGATCTTGTATCTGGCCCAACTTGTCACGATTAATAAGTTAATGTTTTATGCGGCCTAACAGAGGGGAATGTTTGCACAACTGATTATAGGACAGTCTAACTTTTAAGTTACTTATTCATCCATGTTCAAATTATTGTGAGCAAATCACCCATACACGCTATCCATTTTAATTATTAAAAAAATATCCTATTAATTTACAGTTTGTATTCAGAAATCAAGTCATTTTAAACTAAAGGAAATAATTGCATTTCTCGTAACAGCATGCACCTCAACCTTTTGTCAGTGATTAGCAAAACACAAGTAAATATTTTGATGATGGACTCTCGTGGTGTATAAAATGACAGCTTATGAATCTTTTTTTATTAGGACACTATAAAAAGACATTTTAAGCACACATACTATTCAACAACTTAAGATGTGAACTGAGACAACGCTCTCCCTGAAAGAGCTCATCCAAAAAAGCCCAACTGATTTTAATACACCTTTCAGTTAAACATGCCTTCCAAGAGCTCTCCAGGTCGTTAAAAATCTAAATACACTTACTCATTATTAATATGTCAAAATCTTAATGCTGTAATAAAGAACTCTTATGTGTTTGAGTGGCCCTGCTGGTAGCACTGACCCTTATCTTGGGGGCAGGTGGGAGGGGTGGTGGTGGCAATATGGAAAGCGTAAGTTTAATACACACACTAGATTATGAAGCAGAGCTCCTTTGAAACAGTCAATTACACATCAGTGAGGGAGGGCCCCAGTGTTAATTACTAGTCATTTTCATATAGTGTGTAAATAAAGAGGCTGCTGACATTCACATTCCATCACTGCGTCCTGAGTGCCAAAGCAAATTAGCCAGGGCACTGTGTGCTCGGCTGCATCTAGTTTGCTCGCCCAGCATTAGAATAACATTGGCGCCAGCTATGGCGATCAGGAAGCAGGGCCGCGTTGTCCCCTTCATACCAATGACGCCATCTCTGTTGCTTTAACTAAGAAGTATCTGTTGATTGCTTAGACCCATACTTTATAACTAGCGCAGAAACAGTCCTGGCAGTAACGATACTGTTTGTATGCTGGATGATTTCACTAGAAGCTAATTCCAGATCCAGCCACTTGCAGTGGATGCAATCACAGCATCAGAAACCTAATGGACACTTACCAAGGGAATCAATGAAGTCTTTGTTGTTTTGGTAGAACTTCACATATGCTGCTAGCTTTGCGCTCACAAAGATGGTTAAGAGCTGTTAGGAGACAGGGAAATAATTTGCTTAATTTAGTAAGGAAGGATTTGGTATAAAAAATCACATTAAAGCAAACTTTTTTAGGTGTAAGGCTAAGACCTACCATACGTATCACTAGGCAAATATGATCGTGGAGTGCAGGAGATGCTCTCTATTATTTCACATAAACCCTTAATTACATCATCGGATCAGTCATTAGGTTTATTATTAAAGGACAATGTGCTCATGACAGTAACTGGTGATTGCCCAATCAGAGAAACTCAAGACAGAGCTCTGTGCCCACACTCACATCATGGATCAGTTCCCCTTCCAAGAAACGCACTGGTTTCAGGGCCAGGAGGTGGTCAAACAGGAAAGTGTTTGGGTCTTTCAGAGCACGGACAATACACCTGATGGAACATGAGTGAGACTGCGGTTAGTGTGACTGCAGGCAGACTAAGTCTGCGTCACGCATTTGAAAAGTAGACTGTGGCACAGCTTCCACCTGTGTGCATCGACCCGGGCCTGAGAGGCGTTGTCCTCCGTGTAACTGCCCAACAGCTCCACCATCACTTTAGCTGCGGCTTCACTGCGAAAACAAAGGGATGTATTAGGTGGGTTGAAAACAAGTACAGAAAAATAAATGGTACGACCCAGCTTCCATTTTCTATTCACAAAACCAGTTTCTCAGGATACCTTTTTTTGCAGTCAACCAATGCCTCATACACCAGTCTGAGAAGAGTGTGTTTCTTCTCTGTGTTGAGATTCCAGTCAATGATCCATTTTCGGACCTGGTACACAAACAAAAATTGCATATGAATATATTCAGTGAACAATTCAATATATTATGCCAACATGAGCTTAAAAGAATAAATGCACCACATGAATAGTAAAACTGACCATAGGAATACACTATACCCATGGAACTGACAGCTTAGGTTGCTTGTAAAAGCACAATAATCTCACAAAATATATTGTAAACTGTGGGTCCACTGTAATAAAAATGAAAAGCCATAGCCATACCATCCATGCATAGGTAGCTTTCTAGTATTACTCCTCATTCCTTTCTATCAAATACACTGTAAGACCACCCATACATAACATTTGTGTATACATATCTTTCATGCTTTCCATCTATGACATACTTTAATTATAAAATTGGCATCTATCATTTGCCTTATCTGGTAGTCTGCCCTACGTTTCTGTCTAAACAAGCCTCAGGTGTCTTAGCTATCCAACCATGACATGCACTGAGATTTCCCATGCACTGCAACATTTTATAAAATATCAGTCAGTTGGATATAGGTTCATTCTGGGGAACATCTCATGAAATACTTATGTGGAAAGGTTCACAACAGTTCAGCAAAGATGTCTTACATTCTGAACAGAAGGAGTACTTAGCAACATAACTGCAAAACCATGCATTAGGGAACACTGCATTCAGCAAAATAAAACGGAACAATATCTGCTGTGTGTTTATTTTTTAAATGCTCAGTTTTCCCCAATTAAAAATGGATAAAATTAATTCACTCCACATTCCTTGACCTAGCCAATTTGAATCTTTCTATGTGAGAGTATTAGCCTCCATCCCTTATGGTACTTTGATTTATCTGATGATTTCATGCACAGCTACTTAACCTATGCACTGCCGGATTTCATCCAATTTTTTGGAATATTCAAAACATTATACAATGCTTTTTCTAAAATGTTAACAGAAATCACTTAGATCACTTTTCTCTAAAATGTTGGAATTGCTAGGTAGCTATTTAACCTTCTGGCATTCGGAAGCTGAAATGGTGGTTATCACTCTACACAGAGAATATACTTACCAGGGCAATTAATATAAAACCTCTCAAAGCTATATAGAGTCAATATGAGTACTATGTCTGTCACAGTTCTTTACAAACATATCTTAGGGAAATTAGAACTTAATCAACTGTATCCTGATCTGAAAACCAATGGATATTAGTTCTGATGATGCCCACACATACCTGGTCAAGCTCAGTTGGAATGAATGCAATAGCGTTGCAGGTGGCTGCCACCTTGATGAGACTGCAGTAGACGGTGTACCTTACAGGGGTGTTCTCATCCATGCCATGGAACAGATTGCTCAGGCTTGATTCACACAACGATTCACAGAAACAACCATTAATATAACGTGCAAGCAAAGCACAATGTGCTCAAACAAACTATGAGTAAAATCAGCATTGCTTAGCAATTTGAGCTATTTCAGACTTGACTAAAAGCAGGTTGGTGTATCGAGAGTAATATGAGATAAAGTGCTCTCTTCACTGATGTGACCTGGGCTGGGACAGAGTCAGGAAATCGCAGGAAATTACAGCCAAACATCCTGAAAAACAGTATAGCCAGCTCACTACCCACGTGGTATAGAGTAATCAAATGTCAGTTTAATGCCAGGTGCTGCATATACCCATGAATCATTACATTACCTGGCTATGAATCTAATCATTACTGTCTACAGTCAGCTCATCCAAATGAATTATAATAGATCAGTGGATCTGTACAGAAGTGCAACAACTGATCTAAACTGATGCAGATCAAGCAACTGTTGATTCCAAGAGGTGATGACACAGTCACCATACTGAAGTCAGTAGCATGATCTCCTTGTGAACACATACAGCAAACTACATAAATATGGTGGACCAAACACAAAACATTACTGGATTTCCTCAACATTACAAGTGATTTACTTGCAGCACAAAAGATGGAATTGTCTATCATGGGTACACAATTAATTCTGACTCCATCTGCAGCAGGCTCATTGACAATACCATTAACACTTTGCATGCAAACCCGATTTATCTGAACTCAGTTTGAATAGAGTGAATAACTGTTGCTGACTCACAGCTGCATTCTGAGTGTGGGACGTTCCCCTTCCCTGAATTTGACCAGCTTCTCACAGAGGCTCTCGATGAGGGCCTCCTGCTTCTCTGTCTCCAGAATAAGCAGCAGAGAAACGATGCTGTTCATCACACTCTCCACATCTAGGACGCAGACAGAGCTGATCACATATCAAAAGCAAGAGGGCCATAAAGGGATAAAAGCATATTTGCGGATTTCTTAATTTTATATTTTTCCTTATAGATATTTAGAGACTAGCCAGTTTAAGCGACAATTCTGTCGTTGAAAACCCCTTTGGATACCAACCTTTGTCGTCCTCTTTGAGACAGACGTCACATGCTTCAATGATCTGCGCTAAATCCACATGGAGTCCACCTTCAGAATTCTCCTCAGATATCTCTGCTCCTTTGCCTTTGATATAGGCTCTGAGCTCCGAAGCCTCAAAAACACAAACATAATCCGTTTCTGGGAAAAAAGCTTATGGTGGAGAACAATGTTATAGTAGCTACCTTAGCTAGTTAACAGCAATAAGTCCCGTAATGTACGTTATAGGTATACATCTGATATAGAACTGTTGCACAGTCTATCATTTGTTGTAACTAAATGAGAGGTAACTAGCTACATTCAGCTAGCTACCAAGCTAGCAGCACACAACCCAGGACTGTCTTAGCTCTATATCTCATTTGGCTTAGTAGTAGCTTGCCAAGTAGGTAACGGTCGCAAAAGCATCAGTTCGGGCTATCCAGCGTAACCAATGCCCATGGATAGAAAATGGTTCGAGCAATATCCACTCTGACACACAAGAGTAAGATAAGGAGCCAGATATTAAAAGGACACAAGAAAACAATGAAAGTAGTTACCATGCTTAATGTCAAGATTTCGCTACCCAGAGTTAGGCCTCATAAAAACAGAGGGACCAGCTGTTTGACGATTAGCACGGCAACATTAGCCACCTAAGTAGAAATGTATGCTTATGTCACACACGATTTGATGGCATAAAACATTTTTCCGTACCTGATCTTCTTCTGTGATGTCAATGAAAGCCGGAACGCTCATTTCAACCGCTTTTAAGAGCCGTGATCAGAAACACGTTTCAATAGCGCCTATCAGACCACCGGAAAAAGAACTCAATTCCAACAAACCGGCAAAATCACTCCTCTTCCGGGTCGTATCGTAAAAGGGACAGTATTTCATTCCGAACTTGGGTAAAGTGGCCTGGCTGGGTCTGACTTGCGCACGGTGATGTTGTCCCTGCAACGGATATAATTGTTGCAATTGTATAGTTAGTTCATTACGGGTATATTTTTTCACGAAACACTGGTGTGTTAACGTTATATTTAGACTATTTCATATATAGGGTCCCACTCCGTTGTAATGAATGCTTGCCCTGGAAGAATGTATATCCATGAGACAAGTATGCTGTTATACCATTTCTCAATTGTTATAGGCCATAATTCAGACTGAAGTGAAATTTGATTGAGTAGAAACAAAATTATAATTCCAGTGCCTAAACTTTGGGGGGTGGGGTGGGGCTTCAACAAATTAGAGAGCGTTAGGCATTAAGTTTGGTTCCAACAGACTGCATTTAATACATTGTCTAAGAGTAGACAAACCACAGTGCCAGTGAGTTTCACCTGTTTTCAAAATTGGGCAACAAAACTGGGCAACATACACAACATACTGTTCCCTTATACATGTAATAATGTCCATATATGAAGCATACATTTGAAAACTACCTTGCTTTCTTAGTTTGCTCTTGATATTTATCCCTAGCGTCTGAGCGCTCTGGTTGCTATTTCATATTTATTGCTTAATCAAAGCTAACAAATGAGAGCAGTTGGAACGAAAACCAAGCACACATCTGAGTATCAGTGCGAGGACTGGATGACATAATTAATTTGTTTTTCAAGTGTGAATATGTGCCTGTCTTTTGTAATGTAAAGGATTTACTTTAAGGAATGGGAACAGCAAAACAGAACTGAGACATTTTTTGTTCCATTTCGATGAGAAAATAGAGTTCTGCAAATGTTCACAGCATGCTTGCTGAATTTCCTGAAGTTATAAAGCTTATTTTGTCATATTATGCCTCTTTACTTCTGAAGCCATCACAATAAATTTAGCCAGGAAGTCTTATTAAATACAAGAGAAAATGTACTGGAAAAGAGGCTGAGTGCAATCCTGGCTGTCAAAGCCCTCAGCCTCCTTCAGTGAAACACTGCAGCTGCTGGACTATAAAAATAAAAAATACTTACATGAACACATACTATCAAGCTCCTCTAAAAATGATTTTTATATATATAATCGGTCCACCAGTCCACCACCTCTATATATATATATATATATATATATATATATATATGTATATATAAACATGCAGTTCAATTCAATATATTGTTCATCTTGTACTGCTACTACATACTACTACTGTACTACTGTTCGGTTTACTTCTATACCTATCCATAGTTGACCATAAGGTCATTGTTGTTACAATCATCAAGTTTATGAGTCACTTTTTTTTTTTTTTTTTTTTTTTTTACTTCGGCAAGATTTCTTGAGGAATAACAGTAGTTTGTGGTCTACCTTTCTTGCTCTCAATGGGAGTTTTTGACATGACTCATCGTTCTGAGTCTGCTCCATCTCTCAGATTACTGCTCACCGCACAAGGGATAAATAACCCCAGCTGGTCCACCACTATCAGAGGTCATGAGGGGTTTAAAGAATACAGGTCACATCATTTATCTGCTCTTAAATAACCCCCATTTTGATGTCCATGTAATCCTTTCTCTTTTTCACCTAGTTATCAATCTTTTAATTATGAGAGACCTCAGTGTGATGCCTTCAGTGAGAAATTTGAAAGCAAGGGTGATTCTCAAAGGAAGCATTTTTGTATTGAATTATACTGCATGAGGACCACCATGGCAGCACCATACGTTTTTCATTTCATCTAGGATGCGAACATCACATGGGTACACGATACTCCCACTGCCATGTGATATGTCACTGCTGCCTGTATGTCTAGGGGAATACTGTGTTCTCCTTAAAGGATGAGCCATTTTAGAAGTGATTGAGGGAGGAACTGGATCTGGGTTTTAACCCAGATGCCGCCTTGCATTAACCACGTCCCTATTGAGGCGTCAGCCCATAAATCTCCTGCTGAGAGGTGCATCACCCAAATGATGAGAAACACTTCTTCGCTCCAGGAGAACTTGTAAAACTGCCATTTCTTGGTCCTCCTCCCCGGTCTGGCCTCCACTTCAGGTTGGTTTTACTGTACCTAAATCATGGTCAGGGATGGCAAGTCCAGATGGCTCAAACAACAAATGTATTTAGTTACTAACTTTGAAAGTGAACCTTAACTTTGCAGCGATGACTGTAAGTGGAATGTAGATGGAGTCAGATGATGATGTTCGTTTAAAGTAAATTTAATTTGAACATGTTTATATGAAATTTTCTGTTTTCAGTATTCAGTAGTATATTAAGTGTACACATTTGGTTATTATTTTGTTTAACTCACTGGGCAGACATTGCTATACAGGTCATTCTCAAATGAAAGCACTGGGCAGTGATTTCTGTTGAAACCAAATGTCATAAAAGTTTCACTTTTGAATAGAATTACAAGTATGAAATATGAAAAAAATTACAACTGATGAGCAAGCATTCAAGTTTGCTGGGGTTGTAAATGCTGATGGAGTGCATTCACATAATTAAATAACTGGTTTAATAGATTTTTTAAATTAAGATGCCATTCATAGACTTTTTGTGCGTATTATGTGTATTTATCACACTTTCAAGTGCAGTATCTCAGCCTTGTTGTTTTCTGCAACATTGTATGTGATTCTTGCATGTAGATTTATTGGAATACATTTTTACTGTTACTGATAATTTTGCCTCCACTTTGGTATTACATATATAATAGTATCTCCAGTTGAAGACATCAGTTTGCATGGGTTCTCTAAATATTTGTTCCTGTTAGTTCATTTGAGTAATGTTTTTGAGTAATGTTTAATGGTTGATTTAATGTCTAAATTAGTGAATTGACAGTAATTGACAAGGTATATGTAGGTACAATCCCTGTACTTTGAATTCTGGACAACACCTGGCAATCTCCTTCAGATTTACTCTACGATACAAGTTCTGCTGCAAAGACCTGTCATATTTGTGTCTTTGTGTATGTGATATTGTATTTTATTATATATCATATCTAATGCTCATTAAAGTGAGATAAAAACAAACAAGTTTCAGAGGCCCTTTTCAGAATGGTCCTTTATGTTTAATTTAAGGCTGAAACACGTACAAGGGTTGGCATGTGCCTGACAAATTGAACTCTCCAAATAGTCCCTCAGGACATTCAAGTAAATTTCTTTTTGCTGTTAGGAAATGTAAATCCAGAACACCCAGCTGAAGCTTTAGACATGGTGCAACAAGCAAGAGGCATGAATCCAATTGTTCAGGTGATGATGGTTTTATTGGCATGGAAGCCAAAACACACAATGACATTGTAAATTCATTTGAAGATTTCATTATTATAATGTAAATAATGTTCTGGAAGAGTAACTGTATTATATCTGGCTAACCCTGCCCAATTCCATCTGGGCATTGGGTATGTAGAGGATAAGAATATTCACAGTAGATGTCACAGTACTTTAAAGTGTTGTCTCTTCTTGATGTATCTACAGACAAAAATCCAAGTCATTCACAACAGTTTTGTTTCATTTTTACTTAGCTGATTAGTGTTATGCAAAATAATAAGCCCATAGGCAGGATATTTGAAAAAAAAAACTCTAGAAATCCCAGACCCAATGGTACCAAGTATTTAAATCAAATCAGTTTTATTTGCTTTAGATTATTTGGCTATAAAAATAACAAGTCATAGAACACATTTTTGCATCTATGAATTTTAATATAGACAAAGTATTTACTCACCATTGTCCCGTATTTAAAATGCTTCAATTTAAATGTATGATTTCTCAATAAAAAAGCTGGCAGATTCAGGTAAGTGGCAGCTAATGTAAAAAAGATGAAATACGCAAGAGAGTGAGAGCACAACTAAGAGAAATGTTCTATGGCCTGTAGTCAAAAAGAGGCCTCTCATCACTTACTTTACACAGCTGTAACATTAGACTGAGCTGGTTGCTTTTAAGTTCAACAGGATAAAATCTTAAAATAATGTGCGGAGGGGAAATATTTCATGCGGTGTTTCACAATAGGCTTACATGATATGTCCTTAGCAACCAGCATGTGCCTGGTACTGGAATTTCCTATCTTTTTTGCCAGCACTCTGATGTTGTACATGCTGTATCATATAAATGAATTTATAGTGGACTCTCTGATGTTTACTTATATAACTTAAAGCTTTCATTAACTGATGTTAACATCTCTTGTTCAGCAGCCATTGGATTTCTATTGCACAAAGATGGCTTTTTAAATGAAATTCAAACAGCTTGTTGCTTGAGGACAAGAAATATTTTACTGTCTTTGAGAATATCATTAACAGTATGTCAGGATTCCTGGTATGTCGGTTACACTTGCTGGAGAGCCAAAGAGGTGTGGTCATTTTCAAAGGAATGAAAAGGGGAGAGAGAGAAAGAGAGGATTCTTTGTTTATGGACAATGGACATTTCTTTCTTCATTGTTTTAATGTCATTACCTAAGATGATTAGACCTTTATGTTTTGTGGCTATGTAATCAATAGCAACCACCAAAGATTGTGGCTAAAAACAGCAATCTGACTGTCGGTGCTGTCTGTGGAGGGCATATCTCTCCAAGTCTCTGTGCTCCTAGTTCATTTTCTGTGAACGGTGTTGAGAATTTCTATATAGTTTTAAGTCAAAGCTGCCCAAGTGTGTCAATAGCACAGAACACACACTGGTAAAATAGCTCTATTTTTTAACCAGGACACCGTAAGAAGATAAGCTTGGTGTAAGCAGACCCAGCACACTACTCCATTGATGCACATCATTACTTTCTTCCAGCCATTCTCAGCGGCACTTCTTTGATTAATGAAATCTCCAGTTGCATGCTTTGTTGCCAGGCTGCCGCTGTCTCTATCTGCTCATCTTGAGCATTGACCCAGATGGCCTGAAAACCAACCTTGACTGATTTAGCTAGCAATGCTACATAAAACTGATAATGCCACTGATAAATCAGAGCCCCTGTGATTAACTGGTCGTCTGGACGAGGCTTCGTTGAGAAGTTCTGAACCTTCTTCCTCAAATTTAAGAAGAAAACTGTGAGTACAAATACAGTGCCAACAAACTGTGCTATTGGGAAGCTCCAGATAGGATGGATAGCCTTGGCTCATGGTGAGGTTACTTAACTGCCCTTAGAGCTCCAATACAACAGATTCAGGTCTGATCACTGCATAGCTCAAATTTATGGGCAAACCCTAAGCTTGTGTTATGAGGGCCCCAGCATGGGTGACAACCCAGGCCTCCCAGTGCTATGGTTCTCACAAACCTCTCTGCTCCATGCTGTTGCCTCCCAATTAGTAGGAGCAGTGTCATTTTTCAGTGCTGTGCCCCAGGTCCCTGGTTCCCATTGCTTGCAAGGAGAATCTCATCAGTGAAAGCCACGTCTGAGTGAGCTGCTGGAATTCTGGGTGGTGGAGCACCCGTGCTGGAGGGCTGGGGGACTCTGGGGGAAGGCAGGCCTCAGCAGAAAGGGTTAATGGAGGAGAACAACGACCTGGAGCAGGTGCCCCTTATCACAACCTGCCTGTGCATTCACAGCCTTTTCAAGCACCTTCTGTGCTGACCTGACCTGCCCTATTGGCATGGGCAGAAGTGCATTGGATTATTCACCTCTCAATGTTTTTCTATTTCTCTGTCCAATGATAATGGTTGATTGTTTGTTTTCTCTCAAAGCATAGATGGACTCTCAGGCTGAGCATGACGGTGTCTTGACCATTTACCTCCCTGTTTGTGCAATGGTGTAATACATTCACTTCATAGATGACAGTAAATTCATTCACATTGTTTATGTTCCTCTCAGGGAATGAACTGCTGTCATGCTGCAGACTGGTTAAATAGGCAGTAAATGAAGTTGAGAAATGATTTGTCTGCGGTAAGAAAATCAGTTTTGAAATATGGAAAGGCAACAACAATCTGATTTTATCCATGGACTTTTGAGTGATTATGCACAGTTCAACCTTTTATGACCCATCAGATCATGAGAAAAATGAGGTCAGAGGTTTTTGTGATTGAGATCATCACTGTTCTTGGTTTAGTCTGTGCTACTTTGGACATTCTTCCATTTGTTTATTTATGTAATCACGGAAGCCAGTACTGGAGTCATATTTTATTTCCTCTCACAATGAAGATGAAACTTATGTATATGGAGCAGTCAGACATGCTTGTTATTTGAGAAAAATAACATGTACTGACACAAAATCTAAAAATGTACAACCACTACTAATATAAGACCCCTTTTACTATTCATCTAATATCTGTCGTTAACCATTGGACTACAATAAGCTGTGTTAAGATGTTAATGATCAAATTGAAGAATCTTTTCATCTTAATCTATGGAGCAAGAGTCATGACATTCTAGGAATTTGGATGATTTGGCTTGGCTTGGCCTAATCTGTTTTAAACATGTTGCCATTGGTTAGTAGAATGATTGATTGCTCTCTTGTCATTCAAGAGTGTTTATGTAAATGGCCCTCACAGATTCAGAGGTCTGGTGTTTCACATCAGTAGAATAGCATAGGATGTGTAGCTGGTGCTCCATATAGAATCAAAGGGGTTCTCTTGCCTTTTTCTTAGATTGTGGAGTTTTCTGCCACATATGTTAAATGGTAAATGCCAAAAAGCACAAATGCCGCAGGAATAACACTGAAGAGGTCTGAGGTCATGGGCTATTACCAAAAAACCTGGTTCATCTTGGGAAAATGAGTCAGAACTTTTGCACAAAAATAGTTCATTCTGCCAAATTTGTAGATTTTCTGTGCCAAGGACACATTGGTGCTTTGGATGCAAGACAGTGAAGCAAAATCATCTACCTATGTCTCATGTATGAAAGGTTCCACCCCAAATGGCCAGATGGACAACCTTTTTCTCAGCAATAAAGTGCATGGCATGTTGTTTTTTTTAGTAATATAATTTAATGGGAATCACTTTCCACAAACAAAAAATTGACATGGATTGCATCATCCTCTCTGTTGCTATCTTTTAGAGTTCTGTGGAAAAATCCTTAGATACAACTGTCAGGGAAATGGTGAAGAAGAGGCTGAACACTTACTGGAATGCTGATGAAGCCTCAGCATATCCACACCAGTATGACTCACAACCATCTGCTGTAGATAGATAGCCAGTGACTGCACTCATCAGTTGACACAAATTTATCTGAATCAGTTAGTTCTGTACTATGACAACCATGCAGTGGCAAAACCACAAAAGGCAGGCATTTAGCACTTGAATGACCCTTTGTCCTTCAGAGTGATATTTTTAATTTAAACACACTGTAACATTTTTATCTCCTCATTTATTATTACCAGATTTTGATCCCTCGGCTGAAAACGAGCTTGACATGTTCCTCAGCACAGAGTTCAGCGCTCTGTGTCTGGCGAGAGATAAGCACACCGCTGTGATTTGTAGGCCTGGTATTTGATTCCCACTAAACCAATGGCGTAGAGTTCGAACGTGGAGATACTATCTTTGAAGAAATGTCCTGACCAAACATAATTTCTGCTGTCTTTTGGACTCAAGCCAGGCTCTCTTGAGTTCTTCATCCTCATAAACTAAAGTTGAAATATTTCTTCAAAAAGATGAATTGTATGTACTCAGGATATAGAGGTCACTGCTTTCTGATACAGAAGGGATTTTTTGAGATGTTTTACTCTGCACAGTTTGTAAAATACTTTTTATGAATCAGTTGCAGAAAGGCCTTGGTCAAAATGATCAAAATTGATCCAAAAGTGACAATACAATGTTATACCTAAGAAGTAGGAGAAAATCATGTCAAATAACTGATTATTGTTAACTGATCAGTCAACTGATGTAAAGTTGCCATGAAAACATGTTGTGCTTTCAGTGACCATCGCTGGTCAGTAGGAATTCCCCATAGCTTCCTATGAGGAATTTGGTCAAGTGTTATTTTAACGTGTATCCAAGGTTGTTCCTCTAGGCGATTACTGATGCACATTAATTAATGGGCCAGCAGCTGCTGGTACCACTCTGACCGGTATGCAGCTGAATCCTCTTCCATTCCATTGCTGTCTGTAAAGGTAATGTTGGACAGGGTCCCACACCAAGTTAAAAACAGAATGTCTCACCATTCAGCCTTCTGAAGAGGAGCCAAGGTTTTAAATACCACATGCTCACACAGAAAGGTTTTATCTCTCCCTAATGCACCATTCCATCCCCTATTGTTACAAGACATCACACAGAATGTTTATTCTAATATTATTCTTTTGTCCTCCCACATCAAATATCAAAATCGCCCAGGTCGTTTGCCCCAAGAAATATCTGACCAATGACATTTACAGCCTGAATGGCTGAGTTTTCCATCAAGTTCCTTGTTTGTTCTTGAGTCTTAATATGCTTCACAGTTCACGGAAGGTTTTATATGAATTCCTCTCTCCTACAGTAAATAATGTTTTGCTGATCTTCTGCATTTTCACTTAGTGTAAGTTGGATGGTAAAGTCTATGCAGAGGATGGCATGAGTCAGCCATCTGACTGTCACTCAGGGCTTAAGCATCTCAACCTTTGTGTTGGCATTTCCCACCCCATCTTTCACCTCGATTTCAGAATCTTCAGCTGAGACAATACCATTCTCACTTCAGTGCTACACCTCCTGCACTAACTTCAAGAGCACTGAAGCATGTCCTCCTCTGATACACTCATCTTCCAGATTAGTGTGTATTTTTTACACCACCAGGAAAACTAGTGTTGATTAGAGGAGCGGTATAACTTTTACTGATGACAGCATAGTAACCTTTGGGCACTTGGCAACTTTGTAGACACGAAGAACCTTACCTGTAGTAAACTCATCCTATTCAGGTGGCACAAAGATAACTGTGTCCCAGAGACTATTAATGTCTGGCTGTCAGGACTGCGGCTCCTTAGCCGGGTTTGTTTTTGTTTTCCCTGTCCATGTGCTTTTGTTTTTCCCTGTGTTCCAGCCCTGCCCTGCTATCTGCCCTGTCTCCGCCCATCTGGTCACCTGACTGGCTCCACCTGCCTACCTGCACACGTGAACCCCATCTTGTCATCTGCCTTGCCCTATATATTCCCCGTTTGTTTCATGTCTCGTTGCTAGTTCGTCTCAGTTCTTCTGTTGCGCTACAAGCTGTTTGTCCTGTTTTGCCCGCCCGCCCGCCCGCCCGCCTGCCCGCCTGCCCGCCTGCCTGCCTGCCTGCCTGTTTTGCTGAATTTCTGCCTGTTTTCTTGACTTTTACTTTGGATCTGTTTTTGGTTGTGTTTGCTGTGCTCTTCTGGATTGTGACTTTGCCTGTTTTTGACCCTGATTCCTGGACTGTGTTTTTGGCTTTATTAAACTACCTTGTGCATCCTGCCTCCCTGTCTGCACCTGAGTCCCTGCCTGAGCCCTGACACTGGCTTACAGGTCCCTATGCTCAATGAACTCTTTGTTGACCCAGCCAGCTGGGAGTGTTAATATTTTAGTATAGTTCATAATATCATTTACAATTTAAATGATGAGAAATGAAAATGATGTCAGTAAAGTTTATATTTATATTACATAATAATGAAGTTTAACAAGAAAGTTTATATTTACATTATTTACATTACAATTACATTTTATATTTGTTATATTATGATTACATTTCCCCAAGGATATTCAGTTGTGCTCTGTGTTGTTGATTTCTCAGTTCTGCTTTTGTTCATTCTACAATTACCCATAACAGAAGTATTAAAAAAAAAAAATTTGATTACTATTCTGAACTCCTGTAACATCACAAGTGACTGGCACATTCCATGGATCGTGGCCCTGTCAGGAATGATGTCATTACCTGTTTCTCGTTTCAAGAAAGTACTGTGGAAGCAGAGAGACTAGTCTTTGTAAAACAACAGACAGAACTGAGCCAAAGTGAGCCACAGAGAACTTCCCAACTCAAGGCCAAAGCCTTGGGCCCTGTGTCTGTTCCATCCTGTATAAGGTGTTAGATGACGCTCAATGGGGCTGAGTACCCGTTTTGCCACCTGTGTGTGTGTTTTCATCATGAGCCATTTGTGCCAGCCGACAGTCCCTGGTATCGGCTGAATGCAGGAGGGAGTGATCCTTGCTGTGTCTGCAGGCAGCCCCAGCCCCCTGCTACTGACAAAAAGAGGCTTCATCTGTCCCAGATATTCCCCTTGTTTATCATCCATTTCCAGTTCACTTTGAAGTACAAAGGAGATAGATGCGGTCCATTAGGCAGTCAAGGATAATCAGCTGACTTTTCACAACTCTATGTGCACGTACGTGTGTATCTGCTGAAAAAAATATGGAACAGTGGAACATTGTTCTGGGCCAGACACAGGGAGTTTCACGCCTAACGGTATTACATTGTATGCATTTTGCTGAAGCCAAGACTGATAACGAAGACTCTATGATTAGTCTGACTGCACATCTGTCACTGTTTTTTTCAAGGTGCACATGTGTTCATTTGACAAAGGTTGTGTTGTGTTGTCACATTAGTGGTAGCATCTGTAGATTTGTTGTAGGCTCTGCCCTCCGAGCTTTCTCCTCTGTATTGAATTTGGAGTACAGTTGTGCTGTTTTGTGTTTATAATAAAAATATCTTTAAAGTGATTTCTGTTTACTTAAGCAGCCACAAGCAGCTTCAAACTGTAGTATCCCCCATCATAGGTCAGCAGTAGCATTTACCATTTCTACTTCTTTAGAAGTATTATCAGTCAATAAACCAAGCGTATTATGTAGTTTAAGCTCTTAAGTACAGCACCTTGATGGAGCACTGCTTTGATAGGACAGCTGGGTGCAGATGACCAACATATTTTATAGGTCAGATCTTTTTTTGGCTTAAGACCTCTTGGGCACAAGACATTTGAAAATGAAAAAAGATAGTTAATTGTTTGTAGAGGAAAATGCATTATAATGGCCAAGGGGGCCATTAATTTTCTCCACTATTATTTGAGCATACCTCAGCAGACATTTAAAAAATGCTGTTGTGTTCCTGTGGGATATGAGAGAAAATGCACTCTCTCCTTTAAGGACTAGCTATTGAGTTAAAGAGACCATCCTGTGTTTATTATTATAGGCATTGAAACTAAAATGCTTAGCTCTGAAAGCAGGTTTAATTTCATTGAACATATCAATGAAGTCACTGTATTGTGATATTTATTTGTCCATTCCAGGAAAAATGAAAGGAATGATTATGATCTCTCGATGTAAAAAAAAGAAAAAAAAAAAAACATCCTCGATAGGGAAACCAAGGCTTTTTTAACCTAATGACCGGAACCCTACATTTTTTAATTTTAAGAGTTATTAAGGCTAACAGATTGAATCCATCTGTCCATTGAGGTACCAGTAGCAGGTAAACAGTAGGAGTTGAAGTAATTACCTATGAAGTTATTAGTGTTAACACATTTGATCATTCAAAGAAACTGCAGTGATTTGAATTCAACCTTTAATGCTTAACATATACGATTAATTTGACTACTCGCAGTAAAAAAGAGGGGGCGAAATACAGTACCATAACTCTACACAGTGCTTTCCTCCATAAGTTCCATCCCCTCGAGGTTCTTCTAGTCAGGCTGGAATGAAATAGGGAGACAGGGAGGCTGGGTTTGTGTAAGGAAGCAAACTGTGCATTCATCAGAAATCCATCCTTACTGCTGAGCCCACATGTTTACATGTTTTTCCTCTTCTTCGCAGAACTGACATGAATCACTGGACATTGCGTAAACCTGACAGGTCTTAAAATAGACTGTTTTCTGACGCAGCCATCCCGATTAACATCATGTGTCTATCTGTCTTATCTTGCTTTGCTGGGACACAAAAAATGGAGATCAATATGTTAGATCACCCTGTTTCGCATGGTTATATAGAATGAGCAAGAGGAAGTCAGTGAACTGTTTTATGATTTAATGTACAAGGCTATTTCTAGTCATGTCTTATTTTCCATTGCGGTAACTCACTATGTACTGTAGGTCCAGGTAAAGGGATCTGACTTTGTTTTTCTATGCTGTGTATCTTTATATCCCAGTCTTGTCAAGGAATGGACGTTCTCCAAGCATATCTTTATTCCCAAGTTTATGGCAAGATAAAGGACTTTGACACAGTGGCTTTTCCGCCATGACAGCCTTTTTCTTCTCTTGCTCTCTCCTCCCCAAGTTAAAAAGTTGAATCTTGGGTCAGTAGCTTTCAGCAGAGCCCCAGACTAGAATTCCAGATGGCGCAGTTGGAGGAGCAGCAGGCAGGTCTCAGCTCATCAATTTCACGAGCACTGCACACTGTGGCCCATGCAGGCCAAGCTCCTGGCCACACCATGGTCTAAACTGCTCAACAAATTGAGACATATCCTGCCTAATTGGTTCCAGGATGACCAATGAAGATGGGTAAAAAAGGATTTCGACTTCATTGAAATGCTTCACAAAATGGTGCCCATTACAATAAGCATGACCATGCTGGATGGAGCAAACAAATATCTCCCTCCATGGCACTGTGTCATTGTGGTTCTTCTTAAGCATAAAAATGCTGTTAAAATGATGTTTAAGACCTTGAGCAACATCATAAGAGCCCTAATCTCACACATGGCAATAACAGCATTACAGAATGTTGTAATACAGATGTAAGAGGATGTAATTTTTTTCTGTTTGGCTTCTGTATTTTGTAAATACTAAGTCAACAGCTACAGTGAGCCAGTACACTGTTGGTGTACTATATGCAGATGATACCCAAAGGATTGTACCCTCCTTTCTCTATTGTGTGAATTAAATCTGAATAAAGTGTTGAAGTAAGTAACATATCTTGGGATTTAATTTATCTGATTAGATTTGACTACCAACAGTGTGATAAGAGATGGTGCTGTTGCCACCATGTAGGCTAATATTGAGACAGCACAGTAAAGTACCAGTCGCCATGCAGAGTTCATTTTAGACATGCATTTCACAATGTGTAGATGTTTGTATCACTGTTGTCATGAGCACAAACAGTCTGGCCAGACCAGAGGCAGCAGAGAGCACCTTAAAAGAGTTTATAGATCAAAACAGCGGGACAGTTCAAGGGCAACAGAGGATGCAGGATCCTGTTTAAAAATTTGTATGATTAAATACACATATGTGCGTCCAAATCATTTGTGGATCAAATACACTGAACTGAGCATGCAAAAATATTAACCACCCTTAGGCATGTTACCACTCTGTAGGACCAAATAGTGAATCTGTCCATGCCATTACAAATTAAAAACATAATTCAGAATGACAATCTTTAATCTCAATTTTATTAGGTAATGGTTCTGTAACCCCTGGTTCTGACTTAGAGAAACAGAACAGAGTGTGTATCCAGGCATAAAAAGAAGTCCTGTGTGTTCTATGTGTATTGTAAAATCTACTGGTCTTCTTTTCCCTTTCTTTTGCCTTTTGGGGAGCAGTCTTCCTTGCTGAAAGTATTTATTCATTTATTAGCCAGTAAATAGCAGTGAATGAGACTTAGTGATTGTGTCCGGGAGCCCCCTCATGCTTTCCAGTGTGGCTTGATGAAAATCCAGCATAGCATTCCTCTCTGTCCTGCTGCAGGCCAAAGCTGGGTCACCCACACTATTTATTACTGCGCTTGGTTCACTCTGCGAAGAGTACATGCACGGGTCCTGACACATAGCTGGGTCCCTGCCTGTTTTTACAGTTGTACGCTGGTTGTAAGGTTACAAAGGGGGAGCGAAGAGAGAGAGTGCGCGTAACTCCCCAGTGAAGATGTGCTAACAGACTCTGGTCCTCCTCTCCCCTCAGAAGCGGCTGACAGGCCCAGGTTTAAAGAAGGAGCTGTGGGACAGAGGGAACCCCCAGGCCCCTCGGGTCCCCCCAGGGTCGTACCCTCCCTCTGATCTTCTCATAATGAATTGGTTGGTCAATGTGAGATTAATGTTATTGTTTGGCTTTTCCGCTCATGTCTCCTATCAGGCTCACATGTGTTCTTTTTACCCCTCTGGCCCTTGTACTGTAGCAAGAAGAAAGTCAAAATTCACCCGAGATGTCCTCAGGCCTTTGATGGTTTCCTAATTTAATGAGCACTTACAGTCAATTGTACAGTTGTGGGCAGGTTTGATGTCCATAATTTTTGTGTGACATTCTGAGTTGTGTCAAGATGCTCACTGGAGGGTATTAAGAAATTAGAAAATCAACTGTAAATTATTTTGTGCCTTGGGAATTTTGAATAGTGATCTTTGCATCTTTTATTTGTGGTGGAGCTACCTGATTTAATCAGGCATCCCTGTTGCCCTCTAGATTAGTCACGCATGGTGAAACACCTTTGTTTGTCATTTCTAAGCAAGCATTGGTTGCAAGCATTGTGCACATTTTGGCAATATTTTTGTCTTCATTGTGACAAGATTGTACGTGTATGTGTACTTTTGAACAATTAAGCTTTACTGTATTTTTGGTAGACATATGTTAGACAAACAAACTCATATTTTGATTCAGGTTTCCTGATTAAATCTATGTTTCATGGTCAACATAATAGGAAAAGGGTAATGTCAAAGTTTGCACTTTTGGAAATTTTCACATGTATAAAAACTGACTTCCTCTTCATTTCATTCTACAGACCATTTCTTCTGTACAGACAAACAGCAAAGGGGAGAGATCAACTTATAGTCAACATCTGTGAGCAACTTACAAAGAGCTATTGCTGTCTTTTTTTATTAAGGAGAAGTTGACAGTTTCTCCTAGTATTCAAAACAGAAATCCCCACGTGCAAAAGTACATAAATCAGCACGAGCTCCATTCACTTCCAGTTTTCAGTCCTTCTCAATTGGAATCCCATGAAACCGGTAGCGTGGTATTAATTTGAATATTTTTTCTTTGCTGTTACATTCGTTTGTCACTCGTTACGATACTCGTAGTCTTCCAGCGAGTGTGGATGGTAATCTGTTTTTCGTTCTGCAAACCAAATTCTCTGCAAATTTACACTCGATGTGTTTCTTACAAGTACAGTTTTCATAAATTGCTTGCGGCTTTATCCTGGACTGTGAACCAGTTAACGCATTGAAGAAAGTGATCCACATAAGATTTCAGGCTTCTGAAGGTATGCCCGAAATGAGTACACACGTTTACAAGCAATGAGACATACAGTATACAATATGTTTTAAAAGGCCATTGTTTACTGTCCCTGTATAAATGTGTGGGGATTTTCGAGTAATTTAATTTTTGTACCGTTGTAGCATGAGACATTTATTTGAGTGCAAACGAAAACCATGATGGCGTAAAACTGGTTTATAGGGGCAGGAAAAATACACTATGATAATTACTTTTGTAATTTCAATGAATTACTCTGATGTCCACTTCACACTTGTAGATAAGAATGTACTCTCTTTCGAATACAACTTTATTATCAGAGAAAAATGCACTCATACGCATTGCATACGCATTCGCATTTGACAGGGCGTCTATGGTTAGGAGAATGTCAAGATTACACTTTATTTGTAATTTTCATGGTGGGCGTACGGGACGCGATGCAATAAATCTGTACTGAAAACCCAATCTGATGTAAAACAGTGAGGGTCTGTGACCTCTAAGCTTTTCAGCGCAACCCCGTTTTTTGACTTATTAATGACTGATGATGCTATGTCTTTATTATTATTGCGTGGCTATTAATTACGTGCTACACTTATTATTATTATTATTATTATTATTATTATTATTAGTAGTAGTAGTAGTAGTAGTAGTAGCAGTAGTAGTAGTATTGCTACTACTAATATTACTACTACTAATAATAATAATAATAATAATAATAGAATATAATATTGAAAGTCGCCTGGGGAATAGTCTGGAAAACATACAACAACTTATCAGCGCTTTCATTAGTCAACTCAACTGTCTTTGAAAGTGTAAAGTAATTACGGCAATTACAAATAAATAGTATTAGTCTCTTGGGTCTGTATCACGATAATTTTAACGTAATACTACTACTACTACTACTACTATTAATAATAATAATAATAATAATAATAATAATAATAATAAAACGATTTTGTTATAATTATAATAATGTTTTCATTTACATTAGAAACAAATCCGTTAATTACTTCTACTCAGAATAAATAAACCTGTTGATTTAAAGTTGCGCTTGGAATTTACGTATAAATTATAAAATAAAAGTTTTTTACACGGCTGTGTTAATATACAATGGTTACATTATCCTAAACAGAAGGCACTTTCCAGTTGTCGTTATTTCTAAAGTGTTTATTAATAAATGCGGCATTTAAATTAAAATCCAGATGTAATCCTTTCTAAAATTCGAAACATTTATCTGAAAAGTTGTACGCCCGCAGTTACGTAACTGTAGAATGTTTACTAATATGGCCTCATCGTGTAACGTGATTTTAGCAACTCTCACACAAAACAATTAATAATATGTTATTCACATTTAACGGGTTTTTTTGCGCTGCAGTTGAAGCGTTCACGCGCTGTGACCCCTGTGAGGAAGGCGCGCGTGGAAGCTGGGAAGACAGTGATGGAGCGTGTGAAAGCATCAGGTACTAAGGGAATTTTAACGGAGGTCTATGAGATAGCAAAAAGCAACCCTCACAAGCTCATGTCATTTATCCTGAAAATGAGTTGCGGTTGGAATCCAGCTTGCTGCGTTTCTGAGCAATAATTAATTTCAGAATGGAATGCTAAAGATGCAGTTTTGTTGGAAAAGCATATACAATGAAATAATCGTGTGTGGACAATAGTTTCTTTGAAGTTACACACAAGTTTCGAATCAAGGGAACAAATGTTAATACATTCAATACATTGAAGTCCATTTGCATACATGCAATAATAATAATCATATACGTTTTCCATAGCTCGGTATATATTTTTAAATATTGTATTGAATAATCAGAATTTCACAAAGTTTTAATCTTTCTTCTTTTTGTGTTTGAACAAATGTCATGATAGTAACATGACACAGAAGGCTGCAATTCAGACACGTCATAAAATAATTAGAGGATAAACGATTAGTGAAAATAACAAATTCTAATTATACTCATAGTATTGAAACAACATTCCCAATGGGAAATGTTTTTTTTTTTCCTCTAAAAGCATTAATAATGGACACCGAAATCTTCAGCAATAGTTAACATTTAGCAATATACTTACAATGCAGTCTCACACTTCATTGCCTGTTTAAAAGACAGGTTTTGTTGTGTTTGGAGTTAATCAAAACATGTACGTGCTGGGGCTGAATTATTATTATCCCCCGCCCCCCCCCCCCCCCCCCCCCCCCCCCCCCCCCCCCAACACCCCTCCATACACACACACTCACGTGTATACACATAAACACACACGCTCACACACACTCCGTGCTCTGTGACAGAAGGCAGGGGAAGTGTGGATAAGGGTAGGGAGTGAATAATGAGGAGGACTCATCCTCCTTGCTCATTGGCCCTGACTCCTCCTCCAGCCCCCTGAGAGAGGCTGTATTTGAGCTTTCAGGACTCCAAAGAAAACAGACACATGAGTAAAGGAGTTGAGTGAGGGCAGCTCCTCCTCTCCCACAGTCCCCTCCGTTGACAGAGCAGAGACCAGTCCGCCACTGGAACCATCCCGGACCTCAGCAGTTCCACAGTCCCTGCTCTCTACTTTATGGACTATTAGATTAGAAGACAGTGCTTCTTGCTTTCATTTTAGTCAAAGTTTTTTTGTGTCTGAGAGTGGAAAAAAAGAGCACCACTTCTCTGCTCCACTATGAGGCTTTGTTGGACCTGACATTTTGCTGAAGCTTTAACAGGATTGTGCAGAGACATTCAGCCATTTTTTCTTGGTGTACTTTTACATTGCTTGGTACATAGCTGCCATAACTAACCCTTGCTGTGTATTGAACAAGCAAAGAGCTCACGGACATTACTCTTTGTGGAGAGATGGGCTCGGATGTGCGAGACCTCAATGCCCTGCTGCCAGCAGTGCCCACCCTCCCGGGGGGCAATGGGAACTGTACCCTGCCTGTCAGCAGTGCCCCACAGTGGGCGCCCGTTCTGGACTTCCACACCAGCTCACCCTATGGCTCCTTCATCAAACAGGAGCCCAGCTGGAACACGGCTGACCCCCATGAGGACCCACACTGCGGCTTGAGCGCCTTCACTGTCCACTTCTCTGGCCAGTTCACTGGCACAGGCGCGTGCAGGTATGGGGCCTTTGGGGCACCTCCACCCAGCCAGCCCCCACCCAACCAGGCCAGGATGTTCACCAATGGACCCTACCTACCAAACTGCATGGAGAACCAGCCAGCCTCCAGGAACCAGGGTAAGATTGCTTCTCTGTGCAGCAGTGCACTGTAGCCATTCCATGTACTGTAGGCCATGTAGGCCCTCCTTCAGCTATGTTATGATGTGTTACATTGTAGGATTTTACAGGGGCCACACGTGTGAACATTGTATGGTGATCATCAGAAGGATTTCTCTGAGTGATATATTGTATGAGATAACATCAATACTTTTATGCATCTATTATTGTGGGATTATAGTCTTGGCCACTGTACATGCATTAATAGTATCTGATATAAGTTGAAACTACTCCTTTGTGTTGTAATATACTGAAGCTGATGTATGAGCATCATGTATAGTTAAGACAGATTGTGTGTTTGTCTCTATCACAACAGAAGAGTGTCATTGTTGGCTTAAAAAGGTTATTTTGAGGGATGTTTTGTTGGCAACCATTATTCTAATTTAAGGATTTAATATTGTCTTAGTGAAAAAAATTAAGAAAATACAAACAGTAAGACAAAACATTTCTACATTTAGAAGAAATATAAACTATTTCAGCTGTAATGTCCTCTTTGTTTGAAATGACTGAAAAATGTTACTGTGCAAGTTTTATTGTTGTGTTTAAATATGTATTATATATTTATTATGTAATGTTATAAATACTACTGTAAAATATAGCAGTTTACAAAATATTTTAGCGTAGTAATTATTAATATGACTTAATACATTTATTCTTTGTTCAAACAGTATATTTTCATTGTGCAAACGGCACATATTAAAAACTTGTTTATACAATTTTTAAGTTCATATACTTTTACATATGAAATTATGTCAGACAGCATATTTTACTTTACACACAGTTTGTTTTCATTCAGTAATTATTCTTGCTTACAAGCATAGCATTCACATGCAATGTTTTTAGCTTTGACATCTGATTACCTTATCATTTCTGTACTGATTACCTTACCATTTTAGAATTAAATTTATCATTTAAACCATAGTAGAAATCAGTGACAGAGTGATTGTGTAGACCATTTTAATTCTTAATGTTAATTCTGGTCTTGTTTCATAACAGAAAAAGACTGGTGTGTTCTTGAGCACTAGACAATAACAGGGGAGAAAATTGGCAATATCCATGTTTGGTGTTTTCAAATGTAAACTATTTCAACATTAAAAACAAGGAACCATATGTTATAAAATAAGAAGCCACTTGCAGTATTTATTTATGGTATTAATGCAAAATCTGGAGAGCCTCAGATGTTTTCTGTAATTAGAATGTGCAATCTAATTTGAAGGAACACTTCTGATTTATTGAACACTTGTCGTTCATATCATTTTTTTTTATTGTTTTCATAAATATACAATTAAAAAATATACAAAAAGTAAGAACCAAACATGCTCACTTGAGGCAAAATATAGAATACAAATCAAACACAAATACATCATTTAAATGTAAATTCAAATCATTTAAACATAGAATCACATGCAGTGCTACAGTTAACGATTCACTTCATTCAGGCTAATTAAGACCTACTAGAGGTTTATAGAACTTTTATAGATATGGAAAAGGGTACATAAAATTGATACAAGATCTTGAATTTATTTTGGCATTGATCTAATATGTCATTTGTTCCTAAATTAGATTTTTTGAGATTATTGCAGTTAGGTATATTAATTTTACAATTATCATAAATGATCATCATGTACTAGGTTGTTGTTTTAAAACTTCTATTTGATTTGATCGATCAGCAGTTATTGAGAATTTCTGTTTAAGGTTTTCACTGACTAAGACCGACGTGAGGGAGAACACCAGTGCATGATAAAGACCAAATAGATGTTGTTTCTGAGTCTGTTTCAGTCAGGCAGTCAAGGTTGGAGCTTGAATGCAGTCTGGGCGTGGGAACGATGTCACCTTGGACCATGAATTTGATTTGGCAAAACTTCAGAGAACCAAACTTCCCAAACCTGTAGATTGGTACTGGTAGATTGTCCTCTGTTTCATCTCGCTCGGTTCCTCCCGTCCCGTCCCAGGTTCCCTTTGGATGTTTCTGCTAGTGTTGGGGGAGGTGGTATATGCGGCCATGGTAGACATATGCGCAGCCCCCAATTACTTTCTGTGCAGTTTAATAAATGCCTGGTTTTCATAGGGGCTTAATTAAAAAGACCTTGCTATCCAGGCTCTGGCATTCTTATCACATTTCTCTAGTACTGCGTAGGCAAACACCGGAAAAACGTGGTGAAAACACAGTTGTCTCAGAGCAGTTCTGTGAAGGTCAACCCAGGTCTGTGCCAAGCTGGGATGAAAGGGTCTGCCCCAACATGAAATCCATGAGTGTGGAAAAGGGGAGAAAATACTGGAAGTGGAACGTGGAAGAAGGCTAGTAAGAAAGGCTTATTTCATGAGTTATTGGGCTGATAAGGAGTCCGAGGCAGCTGTGAAACTGTTGTGGCTTTGCATCTGACTGCATGAATCAGATCTTGCTTGCAAATATTTCCCTCTCCCCCAAGATTCATAATGGCATGTTAGCACTGCCCTTTTGCTCCAGTGTCAGAAGAAGAACTGAACTTGATAGAACTCAAAATGAGATACTGTTCTAAATGACTTTGTCTTTTGTTTAGTGTATTTTTCTGGCCTACAGCAGTTGGATCAACAGTTTTCTGTGCAGACAGAAACATCACCATTTTGTTTTCAAAACTTCCTTTCTGTTCCTCATCTGGTGTCTTTGTATTCTTCGGCCAATTCATTTCAGAACAAAAACAGCACACATCACATTATGTTAATTGACTCCATTTGATCAATAGATGTACTCATTTTACCTTTACTACACAAAGATGTAATACACATTTAACTTACTAAATTTACACACTGTTTAACAAACATTTCATTTCTTGTCATTAGATGTTTCAGTGGGATATATTTTAAATTGTTGCATCCTGCCTATTGGCAATGTCATTATTACCAAAAGAATGAATGTTCCCTCAAATTAATAGGAATAAGCAATACTGTAACCAAAATGTTACATTGTTTACAATAAATATATTATTAAAACATTTATAACATGGCTGGTTGGTTATAGGATGCAGTCATTTCAACTAATTAAATTGTTTGTGATTAGTGATACAAGTCTGCTACAAGTCTTTTATGTTCAGTCAGATGCTTTGAAGAGTGATGTATTGGGGTCTTTAATGGTAAATTATTAGGTGATTCTGTGGCGGAATTCCTTTTCCTTGGGCCAGCTCTCTCCATGCTGTGTTCACACCTTAACAGTGCTGTGGCTAGCAGTGTCACGCAGAGATAGTGGGAACAGGAGGCGAGGGTGCGATCATCCTTGCAGGATCCCTGCCCCATCCCCGCTCTTCTTACACACCCAGACTTCGGCCCACAGATGCCGTCTGAAGTGGCTCATTTCCATTGATAAGGATCAGGCCTCACAGAGTTAGGGACCCACGTAATGAGTTTTGTGCCGGGACTGTTGTGAAAATGGTGGCCGGTAATTTACGAAGGCGGTGTGAAGACAGGCTGATTTAGGAGACAAAGTCAGTGTAGGGCTGAGGAGAGGCATGATTCATCCTGGGCAGGGTGTCACCCCTTTGGTGTCCCAATGTGGGTTTTTCACCCCTCACACCTCACAGAAGGGGACACGGGAGGGATTGTGCCTCACCCCTAACACATCCCCCAAGCCAGACTTCCCCTGCCACAAGAAATTTATTTAGGGTTGTAATTGTCGTATTGTATCCCCCCCCCGCGCCAGAGTTGTGCAGCTTGTGTGAACCATTTATGTGGGCCCATGGTTTGGTCCACAGAGCTACTGCATGAATTTCTAACCCATTGCAAGAGAAATATTCACATCAAAAGAGGCACAAGGCAGACTGATAGGGGCAGAGTAATAAAGCGCTTTGCTGCTGTAGAGAACAGCATTGACTATAACTGAATGTGACTTTTTTTAACCCTGCATAAATCACCCATTGGTGTGGAAGGCACATAAGGTAACTTGAGAACCATGGGCACTGGGTACTAACATAACAGTTGTAAAACTAGACTATGTCTTCAAAGGAATTCTGTGTCAAAGATACAAGGATTGATTAGCCTTTTTAAAGATGTATTCATTTATGTGTAACCCTTACATTTATTCCAATCCATCAAAAAATTCACTTGATTCAAAGCTTTCTGGATGTCTCCATGTTTACATTATCACACACAAAAAGAATTAATTGTTATTTTCAATCTCTAAAATACATACATTATACATTATGTGTATACCTGTGTTTGGAAACTTGAAATGCAAACAGATCACCAAATTGGTGCTATGGTATAATTATTTTGAGTCCCTTTCAGTAAAAGTCCACCCAAGAAAATTGTTTCAGCAACGTGATTCAGTATATTTATTTTGTAAGTGAGAAGTGGTGGTCTAAATGTGCCTCTCTCTCTCTCTCTTCCTCACACAGGTTACAGCACAGTGGCATTTGATGGCCCTCCCAGCTATGGCCACACACCCTCACACCACCCCTCTCAGTTCCCCAACCACTCCTTTAAGCATGAGGACCCCATCCCTCAGCAGACCAACATGGGTAACAATTGCAATAATCCAGAACTCAAACCCCTCCCCAATCTGCCACCTGTTTTGGTGTGTGTGTGTGTGTGTGTGTGTGTGTGTGTGTGTGTGTGTTTATGTGCACGTTTGTGTATGTGTATGCATTTGTGTGTGTGCATTCCTGTATGTGTGAACGTGTGTGTATGTGCATGCACGTGTGTATACGCGCGTGCGCATGTGTGTATGTGTGTGTGTGTGCAAGTGTGCATGATATATCCAGTCTTTTAACCAAAGGGAAATGCACTCCACTGAGAAGTCACACAGAGGTTAAGTGTTACACAGAGTATTCATGTCAAGGCAATAAATAACCATTATTTTTTAGTTTTGCTTTTTTCCTGCTGGTGTCAGTGTGTTAAATGTCAGTAAACAGAAGTGTATGTTTGCTGTTAATTTTGCTGCTGTAAATTATGTCTCTTCTAGAAATGATAACTGGAGGAAACAGCAATATGAGAGGCTTTTGGAATGTTTAGAACCACCAAGGGACCAATTCACAATATTTGCAGGCATAGGAGAGCAGCAATACTTCATTTAGTCTTTGAAATAGAATCGAGTGGGTTCATTTTACAGCTTCAAAGTGGTTATAAACCCTGTTGTTTTCATAACTGCACTGTGTATATGGCTACATTGTGTGCTCCTGGCTCCTAAGAGATCTTTGAGAGTTGTGTTGAAACTTTTGTAATTGTCTGCTTTGGAAGTAAATCAACTGATTATCCAGGTTCAGTGTAATTATGCTACTTAGAGTATGCCTTGTGCTGAGTCATTAAACAATGTATTGAGAATTGGATGGATTTAATGTGTTGGTCAGTTAATTTGATTTCATAATGCAAGCTAACATGAAGAATCTGCAAGTCAGGTTAATTTGTCAGGGTTAGCCTTGGGTAAAACTATTTACTCTTCTTAGCCATGTTTCCTTTTTTTAATCCAAATTATATCTCGTCCATCAGTGAAGTGTGTCTCCTCATTGGATGGTCCATTTTATTTCATTATCTGTGAAATGAACTGTTAATGAGCCAACTAAATTTCTTTACTGGCAACACACAAAGGATGAAACAACTTTGCAACTGTTGTCAGATCCAGTTGTGTGGACATCTGAAATTTTTTTATAAACAGTTCTAAATGAGAGAATCAGGACAGTTCATTTTAAAGTCTGACAAGTTTCGGTGTCGTTTTTGTATCAGAAAGATTAAGAGATGAGGTGTTCAGGCTTACCTGATTTTGCGGTTTGTGTAGGTGAACAGCAGTATCCTGTTCCTCCCCCGGTTTATGGTTGCCACACCCCCTCGGACAGCTGTGCAGGCAGCCAGGCGCTGCTCTTGAGAAACCCCTACAATAGGTACCTGCGCCGCACCACCTACACATTCACTGCATTTTAAAGATTTCCTGATATAATCCCCATAACCTGTAATGGTCATTTAAACTCAGAGGATGGAGAGAAATGGAGTGAAAAAGTGTTGAATGTTAAAAACAAGTTGAGTTCAAGTCCAACATGCACCTCTGAACTCTCACACATGGGAGCCAGGATGCACAAAGCACAGACTGTACAGGATGTCTACCTCCATAGCGGTCCCTTTTGGCATTGACCTTGTCGTAGAAAGACTGTTTGTCTCTGAGGATAATAATTGACATGGGTCTTTAATGAGGTTTCCCAAACGTTGAGTTGCCATTGAGGACGTCCTGATGCTGAGGAAGGAGGCAATGAGGTAAGAGAGGAAGGAAGGGGGCTGTGTGGGACCATTTGTTGAATTTAAGCAGGAGACCTTCAAAACAGAGATATCTATCAGCTTTTACACAGAAAAAAATGGATAGACTAGCTACTTAGTCCTACACAGTTTTGTTTTCTGATGTACCTTGTGCTTAATAAAATAATGTATTACAACATATAGTCACCGAAATTAGACATAGCTTGTGATGAATAGCATTTATTCAGTTATTTTAAATCTATTTGGATCTGGATTAAAGAAAAACTTTTTCCTAGTGCTTTTACAAACCTATTTTAGCATTTGAATGGCCATATCTTTGTTGTAGTTTGATTTTCCCTCCTCCGTACCCTATTTCTTTATATTATATTCATGTTTGCACTGCACGTATCTTAATTGTTGAAGTTTATACCTGTAGCTAGAATGTGAGGTATAAATTCAGGCAGTCGTATTCTGTTCTGTCTACTCAAAGGTCAAGAGCTGAACAGCAGCGCTCAGCAGGCCAAAATAAACTCTGCGTGATCTACTACTGGTTTCCTTTTGAATTCCTTATCCCGATTAGTGCCTAGCTGTCTTCAGAATGCAGAGGCCCTCATCCCGTTCTGAGCTCCAACTACTTTGGGGAATCATTTATATGTGAACAGTCTGAGCCGGCACAAAATTAGCTTGCATTCCTTAAATACCATGGACATGTTGTTTTCAGCTGGGGGGAAGAGAAAGATTCCAAAATAACGGAATTGCGCAGATAAGAGTGCATGAGTCAGCCCCACCTTTTGCTCTCGAAGTCCATTCCCCAGGTTCTGTTTCTCCCCCTGTCATAAACAGCAGATAACTGTTAGAGTTAGGACTGGCAATCCTCAAATCAAACCTTTGAGCTGTTCTCTAATCAAAAGCCTGGTACCATTAGCGCTGTGTTCGTCAAAGGCCTGCTGTTCTTGGCCTCAGATTGAACCAGCTTTTTGGAAATGAATGGAGTAAAAATGGATCCACATCTGTAAAACTTCAGACTCAAGCTACCATTAGATTACTTTCAGTGTGATCAACTCCCTGACCAGTAACAAACCTGCCATTACTGTGGGTGCAAGGGCTAGATTATAGCTAAACTATGAAATGCATGTGTATTGCATATGGCATATATTTTAAGAGTTTACAGATTCCCCTTGTAAATAATAATAAGAAAACAAGAAAATGTCATCAGTGGCACCTAATGTAAAATGAAGTGAAATGACGGCTGAAGTGTAATTATCATTGATAAGGAAGTATCATCTGCACAGTGGCCTAGGAGTGTGTCCCAGCCAGGTGAAACTGCTGGCAGGCCTCAGGCTCAGACCGAGTGGGCCTTCGTGATGAAGGGGGTAGCGAGTGTAGCAGGAAGTCAGCAGTGGCTGCGGAGGAGGCCCCATTTATAAATGAGGTGTCAGGGGAGGAACGAGGGAAAGTGGTGAAAATCTCCCCGCCATGACAAGCTGGAGCCCTCTCTCACCCATAAACCCCAGGTCACTGCGGGAATTCATTACAGGAGCACTCCCAAAGGAATCAGAGGAATTGCGCCACAGTGCAGTGGCACTGACCAGCACCGGGCCTCCTGCCTGAATCACTGGCACCGGGAGACCCCTGGGCCCAGAACAACATAACAGCTCTGTCAGCATAACGGATGGCTGTGTCCATAGCTAGAGACAAATGAGAATCCTCTTTTTTATCTTAATGTTAATAAGCCCCTCAGAACAGGAATTTGTTCTTGTCAGGGGTTTTTCCTCAAAATTCTATCAATGTTAATATTTTAGGAATCAAAAACGTCATATGCTGTGTAATACCCAGTGCAGAGTGTTTGGCTGAAATGTTGTGATTTGTAGCTAGTTGTAATGAATTTAAAACCATCATTTGGCGGTAAGCATCTGTCAAGGTAACTAATGGTCCTGGAGTTTCGGTTTTAATAATGAATTGGTATTTCAGTTTGAAGAGTGCTGGGATGAGATTGCTTCATCCCCTGGCTGTTGTGGGTTTTCCTCTTTGTGTGGGACATTCATTACTGGTTACCCAGGATGTGCCTGTCCAAAGAATCATTTTTCAATAACAAAAAAGCCTATTGTCTGATTCTCATATGATGAGGTTTTTTTTGTCTGCTTTTTAAAAAATCTGGTATCCCACCTAGTAGTCTTCAAAGATTTATAATTTTTTTTTCTGCTCTATTCTATTGTTTTGATCCCGGCAGTGATAATTTATACCAAATGGCATCCCAGCTGGAATGTATGGCATGGAACCCCGTTAACACATTGGCATCCACCATAAAGAGGTATGTCAGTCTGCTCTATTAGCTGGAAAAACTTTCTTGTTTATATTATTAGCCCTTAGTATCAGCATCAGATCTGCCACAAGGGGAAATTCACAAAATCACACAATTGGCCAATTGTGTTGTTAAAGGTGTGTGATTTAGAGCTAGATCATGGCTAATCATGGGCTGTGAAATGCCCTACATAGTTTCATTTCACTTGCTCTCACATGAGCAACATTACAGTTGTTTTTATTCATCTCTCCAATCCATCACATCACATCAAGCTTTGAAAAAACACAAACATGTTCAAAGCTGCCATTTGTAATAGTGGGGGATGTTGTCCATACCTGCAAGGCATGTGACATCATGGCCCAAAATCTGGTGCCAGTGGTGCAGTGTCTTGATGGCTTCAGAAGCTGTCTGTTTGCTGACATGAACAGATAGCTTGTCGGTGTCCTCCTCAGGGGTTATCACCATAACGAGAGGCATCGGTGACTCCCATCAGACATTAATGAAGAGGCAGCAGCACCATGCAGTTCTCTCTCCCTCACAGCTTGTGCCAGGGACACTGCTCCCCCAGTACACCAACATTCAGAATTAGACACTATTTTGTCTGCCCCGGGGATTAGATCCTGTGATATATTTCCAGAGCAAGACATCAGCCTTGACCATGCTCCAAGATATAGTAGAGGAAGAGGTTAGCCCTGGGGAGTTGAGGGAAATGGATCAGCATACAATGGAACAACTTTGCTCTTAGGGATTCTAGAGACCATCCAGATCCACATTTAGATTTAGGGGAGGGTTTGACCCTTCCACCACCCTAAAAAGCACAGAAACTGAGACTGAATGACTAATCCACTGCTAAATGGAGGGACTTTGGTGCTTAGCTGTGGAAAATCAGCCTGAGACGTGGTCTCATCTCTGGGGATGCAAGCCAAAGTATTTATGTGTCTTTTCCAGATAAATGCCACAGCTCCCAATCTCTCCAGTCACAGTTGCCATAAACCTGAGGTGTTTATCTCCAGAATGAATGAATGAATGAACTGTTTGAAGATTTATTTCAGCGCACAGGTCGAAGTATCCCGAATTTGGCTGTTGAGACAAAGAAGGCTTTATGGCATAGCTGTACATCAGGTGAAAAGGATGTGTTCCCTCCAAAGTTGTTGCAATTTTTTCTAGCCCAGATTTTTTTCTATATTTCTTAAATAATCCCTCTCTGGATGGTTTGGGCACAGACATGAGGCCAGCAGGAGAGAACACATGGCGAGGTGATTGTATATAGGGGCAAGATTCAGTTGAACGTATCATTTATTACAATGGCTATTGCATCCATTTGATAAGATATCAAATAATGTTGTGATAAAATAGTGTTTTATTATGTTCCCCTGAATCTTTTTCCTTCAGGCTGGAATTCATGCATGTATGTATTGTAGTTTTTTACTAAACAGTGTCACATCAAATTGGATCAGTAAATATCACCAATATCGAATATCATAAATATTTTTTAACTACTGTAGCTTGTCATTTATCTGTCAGTATATTTAAGGGTAACAGTTCAAATATTGGATATGCAAAAGATAAATGTGTAAGAAAAAAAGTGTAACAAGAATGAAAAGTTACATTGAGAATCATAAGCTTTAAAGATGGAAATGGTATTTTTTCTGTATTTTCACCTGAACGTTTCTGCTTGGAAGAAAATTCAAATATAGTGTACATACCTGAATTTGAGGAATGGCATAAGCCTGTACTGGTGAAACGTATGTTAAAAAATAAAACACTATGCCCACACCTGGCTAAGATTTCAAGTCAATCAATCCTTATAAATACACATTAACGTACATCACATGGCTTTCGTAGTAATTATGTAAAACAGACTGAGTTCCTCTTTTAACTTCCCTTTATATATACTCCGAGCCCAGTTTCAAGTACATACCACTACAGCCTTTACGTATGTTTTTGTTGGTTAAGTTCAATCTTAATAATACCCAGAATATTTAAGCAAGTGAAGTGGGTGGGATACTACGTGATGTTTTCCTACTAAAAATTTAAATTCATAACCAAATGAATACTTAATTTATTCAATAATTTAGGACAATATGCAATTTGTGTTTTGCAAAGCTTTCAGTAAGAATTTGAAAAGATTGTGTTTTTCAGAGATAATCACACTCATCACAAGTTCAGCAGTCCCTGAAATTGTCTAAAATTGTGTAAAAATATAAAAAGAATCCTTCGTATTATCCCTCTAATATTAGGACAAAGTGCCACAGTTGTTAGACTGAATACCTGTCTTAATCATCCTTTTTAATTTCTTCTCCCCTGAATTGATACAAAGTGAGATTTAAATCATTTAGATGTCTAATAGAATAAACCGGTCAAAATAACAACACTGGCAGAAGGTTTTATTCAACTGTTTGATCCAAGCATAGCGTACAGTTCATAGATTTGCCTTGCAGCCCCTGCATATTTGAAAGATTATTGTTTTTTTATTGAAATTCACTTTGAAGTGTTGAAATAGTGTGAGGTGATAAGTATACGTAAGGTGATAAGCTGTCACTGAGGACTGTGTTGGCAGAGTGAAAGATTACAAGCAAAACATGCTTTAACCTGTGGTGAAGTGAGGGGCTGGCACACTGTCTGGACATCAGTTGTGGGCCAATGGAATGTTGCCCATGCATCTTTTTGGGAGTGTACTGTTGGATCAATGAGGTGAATTTATTGTCCTATGGAGTAAAGAACAATTACATATGAAGTTATATGGAGAAGTTCCTGCAGAATTTTGCTGGGCTTTGGAGAGTGTACTTAATTGTAATCCAATGCCTTCACATCTTTGCAGAGTTCTGCCCAAATGGATTTACGAGTGGGAGTGACTGTTCCATAACTTAGCTCACTGTTACAAAGATGTGTTCATGAACGTGGACTATGGGTGGAATTCAAACAAACCGCAAAGCATTTTGTCATATGAATAACAACATTACAGAATTTTTCCAGTATGTATGCAAAACTATGGATATTGTGGTTTCTGAAATTGTGTTGGGTACATTACTAAGAAGGCTGAGTAAATTTGTTATTTCAATCAATGTGCAAACCAAAGTTAGATTAAATTCCACTTTATTTTTCTGATGTGAACCCACAATAAGTATCAAGTTGAAGGACATTTAACTGCTCTCCCTTGAACCAACAAGTTCCCAGCACCTCTAGTACACAGCTGCGTCTATCAGTAGTTACCATGTGCTATGTATTGCACATTCCACAATAATGATGAGAACATGTTTAGATTTATTTTGGAATAATTTGTGCCAGATTAATTCCCCTAAGCAAATACACACCTCCACAGAATGCTGTATGCTGGCAGAATCTGATAATAAAAATTATAATGAATGAAAACAACACACATGCAAGTATATATAGAATGTTTTGCAGATAAACTCTAAAAGTAAACACATTTGCCAGGGCAGTTTCTTTGTTCTTGTTGTAATTTGGGAAAACAGAAACTGTAACCCCACCCCCTGCCCAACACACTAAACCTGCTTTCCTGTTTCCCCCTGACAGCCATAGCACAGGCTATGAGAGTGACCCGAACACACCCATGGTGTACAGCTGTAGTACACAGTACCGAATCCACACCCATGGAGTGTTCCGAGGAATCCAGGTCAGTGCTCATCCCTGCCAAGCGTCCCAGAGTTCATGCAGAGGTCACAGACTCCCCGCCAGCAGCCTGCTGGCGCTTTGTCAGGCTCTGCAGGTCCAAGTTCAGGGCACAAAGCACAAAACCCTCAAGTGCAGATGGAAGCAAGTCCTTTACTGGAGGGGCTACATTTCCATGGTACCCTCTTTTGCCACAGTTATTTTACATAGGCAAATCTGACTTGCATGCTGCTGGGGCAGGAAGTAAAAAAAAAAGCGACACAGTACAAACTGTTAAAGCACTGTGGCTGCCAGAACAGTGGAGACGTTTAAAAGGCATTTCAGAACGAAAAGAGAAAAGGAATCGCTTTCAGAGAATCCATTAGCAATAAAGATAGAGTTTCCATGCACAGGCCAGCTTTAATAAATCATTAAATCTTAATTAATGTCCGTCAGCAGTCTGAAAGCAGAGATTCTCCAGAGGAAAACTCTGGAGACGTTTTAACTGAAAATGGGATATTTACATTAGCCCCAATTTTTTTGTTCTCCTTCATCGTTTTTGTCTGAAATGAAGTTAAACAGGCAGAGAGTGGAAGATTTTGGGCAAGCTTCATACTAAATCAGTGCTTTTATGATAAAACCATATAGAGTTGTAATTTCTGTGGTAGGCTTAATTTGTGTTTGCCTACAGAGGCAGATGGCTTACATTTGAGGAACCCAGGACCCTACCCTGACTTTGGTGTTTGGATCCCTATGGGGTCAGTAGGTAAACGAAGCGTGAGAGTCATAAAACACTTCAGTAATTTACTTATCAATAACTTCTAAAGCCCATTAAAAAGACCATTATGCTAAACAGCTGCTAATTAAGACCAGATGGGGACCAGTATGGGGTGAGAATGGGGCACCGTGTGCACTAAACACCCAAATACAGTTTGCCTAATCAACTGCCAACATTTAAATAACTAATCAGTGACGCAAGGAAATTCTGGTGATAATTTTATGGCTAGTTCCAATATAATATAACCATTGGGGAAGATGAATTATTTGTTTTATTTAGCATGCTGCACCTTTGCTGTAGGGACCTCAAGCAGTATTCCAGAAGGAGAAGACAACTGATTTGATCTATTTTAGCCTTATTTTATATGAGTATTTTTACTGTACAATTAAATCTGTTTTGTGAACAGAACAGCTTGTGAACAGCTTAAATAGAGCTAAGCAGCGATTTCCAGATCTCCTTCTTTCTTTGGGACTATAGACATATAATTGTTTTGCATTTGTACAATGTGTGAAACTGTCCTCTTCTCACACCATAAACTTCTTGGCAGGATGTCAGACGTGTTCCAAGCATCACACCGGCTATTGTGAGGTCATCAGAGACCAATGAGAAGCGTCCATTTATGTGTGCATACCCTGGCTGCAACAAGAGATACTTCAAGCTGTCCCACTTACAGATGCACAGCAGAAAGCACACAGGTAGGAGCAGAGGAAAGGGGCCCAAGGGTGAAGTGAAAAAACATCCCCTCAAAATCCATGATGTTGCTGCAAGTGATTCAAACAAAAGCCAAGATCTGACCAATAAAACAGGCAATGACAATAATGTTAATGTGTCAATAATTACACAATAGATCTATAGTTTGACAACAGTCAGACTTAAAATGTCAAAGATAATGAGAAAGTAATTCTCTGTTACATGGAAGTTGGTCAATATTTTCAAAACCGATGTGGTCAACATACAATCAGGACAGTCAGCTAAAAGATTTTCAGTGGTTGCCTCCTGAAGGACCATTTAGTAAGAGAAAAGCAATTACTACTCCCATGGGTTTGTCTAACCTGAGGTCCAACTACAATTCCAGGAAGTGTCACTGCAGTAATTGTAGTAATAGTGACTCAGTCTTCTGCATTTGGGAAATTTGTCCCCTTAACTTGATTGCTGAGTTATGCTGCAAATATTCTTCAACACTCTCTGTGGACACAGAAACACCAGGTGGATACACTGCATCAGTGTTATGAAGTGTAATCACAAAATCTGTGTAAACATTAACAATGAAGTTACTTGATCGGTGCTTGATCAATTGTACATAGAGTGGCTTTGCCTCCTCTGTCTTGAAGATCTATGACAGCAAAACTAGAATTGCTACTAAAGATAAGTGACATAAAACCTGTGTCATAAGCAGGTAGATGATTGGAATATTTTTAAACTAAACAAAAACACTGAAACATAATGGTATAAATTAGTTTAGATTTTTAGAGCATGTGCACAGACAGAGACAGATGGGTGACAAAGTAATGTGCTGTAGTACACTAGTGGGACAGTGCCATTTCCCAGGGTACCAGTGTAGCAGGGTATTTCTGACATGTTTTCCCTGTGCACTGGCTCAGGGGAGAAGCCCTACCAGTGCGACTTCACAGACTGCGGCCGGAGGTTCTCTAGATCAGACCAACTGAAGAGACATCAGAGGAGACACACAGGTCAGCCCTCTCCATGTCTTCATCCCTCGCTCCATCCCTCCTTCTCTCATGCACAACTCTCCCTGTGCACACTTTTCCTTTGTTCTTGGGAATAGTTCCAGGTATCTCATGCAACACAGATAAGAACATCACAACATTTAAGTGATGAGAACAGGCCACTCAGCCCATGCTGGTGTATTCAAATTTAACTTAGTATAACTCCATTGATACCCTAATAATTTTGCCTCAAAATACTTTGCAGAAGATAGGCACTAGAATGATAACAAGAGGGCAGATGATAACATTAGACCAACTACATAGGATAATGACTTTTAGACACTGTTACCTTGAGGCACACCATATCTGTTAATAAATTCTGAAATTTATGATCTGTCCATAAACATGCATTTGTAGTAAACTTTGAAAAAAGTTTCCTTTAGCGCTTACATTTCATAAAATACAGAATGATTTATCAACTTAAAACACAGAACTTGGAGATTATCTGTCCTCCCAGATACCTGCAGTCATATAAATAAAGTAGTTCAAAGCACTTCTCCTACATCCTGGGGCTCCCCTCAATGGCTTTCCCTACGACCCCACACTGGATGTATCTCTTTCTCCTTCTGTGTGTGCATAGGAGTTAAACCCTTCCAGTGCGAGACCTGTCAGAGAAAGTTTTCACGGTCTGACCACCTTAAGACTCACACCCGGACTCATACAGGTAAAACAAGTGCGTAAACTTTTATTTTTCACTATTCCTTAACACTATTCCGGAAAGATAGAATGATAGAAATATGGGCTGTATATTGTAGAAATCACATTATTTCCTGTAAGCAGGAATGCAGCTGTGTTTGACAATTAGTGTTCGTATATTTTATATTATGGGCCAATCAGTGTGTAAAATAGTTATCCCTAATTGACCTCCTGGAAATAATCCTGGAAAATGGAAGTGGAAGAACTTGCAATGTTCTTACAGTAAGCCAACTGGATGGTGATTTTATTTTGTTGCCCTGTTATTTTATAAGAATAATTACAATATAGTTTAGGATTGCGATGGTTTATCATGCATTTTCCAGTCTTAAGAAATAAGGAGGTGCATTTCTAATCCATCCAGGTACTCTTAATTCAGATAGGCTTAATTCCATCCAGGTACTCCTAAAGACAGGCGCTGCCATTCGATTCCTTGTTACTTCTGTGCTGAAACATTCCTCTCTCTCTCTGCAGGTGAGAAGCCCTTCAACTGCAGATGGCCCAACTGTCAGAAGAAGTTTGCCAGGTCTGACGAGCTTGTCCGGCACCATAATATGCATCAGAGGAACCTGACCAAGTTGCAGCTAGCACTCTGAGCAGGCTGGCCAATGGCAGGCCTTGACAAATGGTTTCACCTATCACAGACTCTTAAAGCCCGACACCACCTGAGGCTGAGGCTCATTGCCCCATGACAGCAAGGCCAGACTGAGGCCAGTGTCACTGCTTGCGCCACTTTACAGTCCCTTACCTATGTATCAATAGTCATCCCCCAACTAACACCAATGCATTCCATTTTATGAAAAGATGACCATGTCCAACCATTCAACAAGGAAGGTCTTTCACTTGTGTTGTTCTTGTTCAAATGTGTAAACTCTCTGAGTGCCATTTTTAATGAACTTGTGACTGTAGGCAATCTGAAACTAACTTATTTAATTTTTCTAAATTAAAATACTGTGTCAGCTTATGTAAAGGTAATTTGTAAAGAGGGATCTTTGGACCGAAACATCTGTTTCATGGCTACTGTCTTTCTACTTTACTGTGTTCAGGACAATATACCAGTATGACAAATTTGACTTGCACGCTCTTGTCATTCTTAATGACAAAACTTTTAAAACTATGTTCACATCAATATACTCCAGATCAGTCTTTCCAGTGATATGATTGTGTGAAGATCCTCTCATCTTGACAGGAGCTGTGTCCTCAGGCATGGTGTTTGTCGAAAGTTAAAAAAAAAAGTGAAAAATAGTCACACAGGCTATGTGGCTATGTAGTCATGTTAGCATTTGTTCAAGTGCTGGTCCACAGGTACCATTCAGAATATCCCCCATGAAAACTGTAACTTAAGTCTTAAGAGCATTAAGAGTAAAACTGTAAAGAATATGCAGGAAATGTTTTAGCTTTTTAAAAATGTGTATTGATTATTGTGTATATGTCTGATAGCATCTACCATTAAAAATAGAATGTCTGTCATAAGTAGGTGCATCAAAATTGATGTTGTTCTCCTCTTAAATGTATTGATTTCACTGTTTTCAGACTGTATGCTGCATTTGTTATTTTTCACCAAACTTTGAATTAAAGACCACTTGACGAAAACCTTTGGCTAGGGTAGCTGTGTTGGCTCAGGGATAGTGTTGGGTTTCAGTGGCCTCCACTAACAGGGCTTGACAGAGTTGCTAACAGCCAGTGACCACTAGGTAACCTGCCCAGGTCCTGACCACGCTCAATTCACCTGACAGGGGCCAAGAGAGGAGAGTTCACAGAAGTCAGGTTATCAAATAAAACAAGCCATTAACCACAACACTGATCACTTAAAAAAATCTTTGTGAAAGCATACTTGGATTCCTCTCAAATTTCTGAGCTACTCAGAGAAACCACAATGTGAAGAAGTTAAAAAAACTGCCCTCTCCTCAACTCACTAATGTTCTGCTTCACCTGAACAAAACAATTCATCCTTGAATTTCTACATAGTGAAAGATTAGTGAAGTATTTCTTGATTTTCAGTAGTATTTGTCATGTCTGAAAAATGTTCTTTCAAGGGCTTTTGTGGGCTAAGAATATTTAATTTGTAAATTCAATGTATAGATGAAAGTGGTATCTTTAACTGTTTGAAAGAGGCAATATAATTTCATAGTGCTTTAAGAGATGTGCTTCACACAGATTGTTTTCTTTTTAAAACGGCTTCAGTCACTGGTAGTTTATCACCCACAGAGAACATTTCTGGGGAGATCTACTGTTTCTTAACAATTTGCAGTGCCTCGCACTAGCGTTGTGTAAATCTGCTTGGCTCTTCACCCAATTACTCATGCGAAAACCCCCGCCATATCTCCGAATGACAGGGCCTAATCTCGGCCTAGATTTCTGCTCCACAGTTCTGCTCCCCTTCCTTTGAAGTGAGGTGGCTGCTTTTTGTTACTGCAAGCGTGCTCTGCTTATAAGAGTCGCTGATAAACCTAGTTCATGATGATCAACATCTGTGTCTCAAGACGCATGTGCATCTCAACACATCTCAGTGCATCTCACTTGTACAGATTGCATCACTGTTGATGAACATGACTCACATTAAAATGTACATAACCAAATGTTCATAACCAATGTTGCTTTACGACCACCTTCACCAATACAAAATGTGACATTCTCTGTGTGCTTCCATGACCTTTCCCTGGATCTCCCTCTGACCAGAGACATAAACAGCATTATCAGTCACACATTGTGCGAAACAGAGTCATAAGGGGATGAACGATACAGTGCCAACACTGAGGGCCCCATCGCTCCAGCCAACATCTCCTTCTAAACTTAACAGCTGATAAAAATGGAGAGTTGGTTTTGTTTGAGTTCAGAGGCTGGGCATTTCAGGTGCCTTTCATTAGATATAGGCCCAGACCTTTCCCCCCAGGGGGAGAGGAGCATGTGGACAACATGGAGTGGTTTATAAACATGATGTGCTTTATAAAGGCCTGAGGGCTGTGCCCTGCACAAACAACCTGCTCACTCCATGAAATAAAAGAACAGAAATTTCAGAAGTTCTGTGTTTATGTGTTGAATACTTTATGTCTATGCCTCCACTGGCTTTGCTTTCAAACCCCCACAACAATTAGCAGATTAATTATTTCTTATTGTATTTCATTTTCATCTGACCAAAAGCTAGCAGTTTATGAATATTAATGTTTCTCAGTATATTAAGACATTTCAGGTTTTTGATAAGGGATGGATCAACTTAATGTAGAAACTTCCAAGATTTTTGGAAGGGTCAGTGAAAAGCTCCAGGTGAGTGAGCCTTTGTCATGGAATTCACATCACGTGTCTTATAGCCAGTACCTGTGGTATAGACTGAACGCAAAACCATTTGCCCATTGTATGTGTGACCTCACATACAATGGGCAAACTACTCCACACTGAATGCCCCCAAAACACAAATGAATAATCTTTAGTAATCTTTTAGTTTCTTTTAGTTTAGTTTGTATTGCATTAGCCTTACAAAAATGTAATGTCTAACAGGACATGTAAAAATCATGTTGAAACTGATGACTTCACCTACAGGTTGTATAGCATAAGGTCGTAAGGACAGGAGAGGCCCTTTGATAAAGTGCCTGAGAATGTGGGGGTTGCTAAGCCAGAAAAGCCCACTGACTAATTCCCTTTTGATGGCCTATAACTGCTGCACTGGACAATTCAGCAATCCAGCCCAGTGACACATTTATGACTCAGCGGCCATTTTCAGGTTTGTCAAAACCACTTAATGATTTGTGGGAATAAGCCTACAGATAAGATAGCAGGAAAAGAACCACACCCATACACACACACACACATACACACACACCAGTAAAAATGAATCAAATTGCATGTCCTTTGGCATTTTCTTCTGAGAATGTCCAGGGAGAGAAAAAGACAGAGAGACCATCGGCCATTAAGAGATTAGGTGCACCCTAGAAATGGAGTAGGGCACAGAGGATGTGAGGTGTCAGGGGGTGTAAATCACTTGGGGGTGTGGACAGGCACCTTTGGACAAAGGGGAAGACTAACAGCCACGTGCAGTAAAGCCCCATGTGTGTGGTGGAGGTACGTCCATGACAGAGAACTTAACCTTGCTGGGGGGTCAGACTGTAAAATGGCATGCCCCTCTGACCCCAGCATTGCACAGGTATTATGGGCTCAAATTGCATCCTTATGTCTCCTGCTGGATAACATCTGGCCTGGGACAGACAGCGTCATATGAGACCCTCAACATAGCACCAACAAGCAACACCTGAAAAAATGTTCTTGAGAGTGACTATGTCCTCATTCAATCTTAGTTATGCTGACTTCTCCCACGACAGTCCAAAAGAGAACTATGAGCCATCGTCAACTCAATTACACAAACTTGTCATCAACTGAAGCAGTTACGGAAAGTAAATTATTTTTATTCCCGGGAACTATTTATGAAACCTTTTTGTGATCATAAGAAACGCTCTGGTGAGTGTATAGCCAATATAAACAGTTATAGTTGATTTATTTCCCAGGTATAGGAATTCCAATAGCTCAGGATTAGTGATGTAATTGTCATATACGAGCTTTTATGATGCCATTGCTGCTTTAAGCTGAAACAAATCTAATGGGTCATAAATATTTTCCAATAGCATGAAGACTGGGCCACAACAGTGAAAAAAACAGCTTAGCTTTGCCCATGAAATGGAGCTTTCTCCAAGGAGATAATATCGATGGTCTCAGCGGCCTGGTACAGGCAGGTTCAGTTGGTTTCCCTGGAAGCTGCATTCCTTCACCCTCTGTCAGAGGAAGAGAGAGCCCTTTCCCCATAATCACGGAGTTGAGCAACGGCTGGCTCTCTGCTGGCACAGCTCCCTCTCCCCTTAAGAGCCCCCCCCCCCCCCCCCCCCCCCCCAACGGGCCCCTTATACTGTGCTACCAGGGCGTACCATGCAGTGACTTCACCTCATGACAAAGTGAAATGCGTTATTGCGCCTCTGACATGATGCAGTGCATCTGGCCTGGGCCCTGCGTTAATCGTGGCTGTGGGATGATTTGTGCGCCAGCCCCAAGGGCGAGCATACGGCTGAAGGTTCCATACGGCTAGGACGCTATTAATTACCCCCATTAATCACCGTGGATTAGGTGATCGAGACTTGAACCACATGGCCAATGGAAAAAAGAACCCAAATCCTTGACAGTTTTATGAAAATCTACTGGTATGTGCAGAAAAAAAGAAGTCTACAGGTCCTAATTGTGATAACTGCTGAGGGTACCTCACTGTAAATGTGATAAATACTGTGCACATGCACTGAGGCACAGTGGGGATACCGTTTCCCAGGAGAGCAGTATGGACTGTGGAAATGGAAAACTGATGTTTTTGACCACGGGGTGTATCATGCGCTAATCAGTGATTGTGGATGGCAAGTGTTCTCATTGTTTAATGGTGGTAAAGGGTTCACACCTCAGGTCACGACCAATAAAGCAATCTTCATGTGAAATGTATCTCGTGACTGTCACATATTGGTTTTTCAGAAATTGAAGACAACAGCAGACCACAGTCTTGTAATAGTGGTTAGATGATTAATAAAACTAGTTGGAGTTTCTTCCCTGGAATGGGTGGGTCTGGTGGGACAAAAAAATGAGATCATAATGAGTATAGGTGTCTGTGGGTGTGTGTATGTGTCTGTGGGAGTGGGAGAATGTGGTGAACGAGATCTGGTGAGGTGAAGATGAAGACCAAAGGATGCAAAGCCACTTAAACATGGAATGGAAGCACAAATGTCTGGGAGCAATGATAAATGATAAAACCATACTATGAAATACATTTATGCTGCAATGTTCTTGTAAAAGTCCCCCCAACCTCCCACGCATCCCAAGGCACATCAGCAGTAACATTACTATTCACAGAACAGCTCAGTAAATGTCGGGGATTTGGATGCTTGTAACACAGATAGATATTGATAACTTGAGTCCTATGAAGAGGTATACCTGATGGTACCTGATGGTAACCCAATATCAAGATGCAAATGCAGGGAGGAGGCTAGAGATCACCAAATCATATAATCATTTACAGTACCTAGGATACAACTGTATTTCAACATGGTCAACATAATCCACATGTGGGCTCCCAAGAAGGCACAGGCTATGCCTTGTGCCCCAGCTTTGAAACCAGCAGTGCCATTTGCTGACAGTTAACAGGAGCCCAGGAACAAGTTAGCTTTGTTCCACTGGAAATAGGGGTGGGTAGTCTGTCCAGGGTCCTGTTGTCACTCCACTCTCGACATGGAATTCCTTTGGGTGCCTATGAGTTATTCCAATAGTGTCAAGAGGTTGTGGTTATCCTCTGACAGTATCTGCCTCCTGGTATACTGTGGAACTTATAATGTGAAAAATAGTTGCAGTAGGCATGCCAGTTGGAGGATTGCATGTGGCTCACAACATGCTCCTATGTGGGTTCCATGGATGTCATTAGGATGGTGACCAGCGGTGGGGTCAATTCCATTTCAATTCAATCAATTCAGGGAATTAATTGATGCCAGAATGATTCACAAATAAAAATTAACTCATACATGCTTACCATGGTACAGACATGTGAGGAAGTTTTCATAGGTAAGCCCTAAATAGCCATCAGTAAAATCAAACAAGAAACCAAGTGTACAAAATAATCAGTGCAGCCAATGTGAGGGGCCTCTGACATAACTGGAATAGGACTAGGGTCAGGTAAACCTGTGGGATACTCAAGGCAACACAAGCCACCAGCTGATGCTGGTGCTGAGCTGATGCAGTGCACTCCACCTACAGATGCAAAGTCCTGGCAATAAGGCACAGTGTAAATCCTAGTAATGGGCTAATGACCAGACATGATCAATGTTCAATTCAACCACTTTATCAAAACAAGTGACACCACTGATGTGGACAGCTGGGCGAGGCAGAAGGGGAGGATGCGTTAAGTCAAAGAGCATGAAGGACACAAACATAAGCACACCCAGCAAAATAGGAGTGGGAGAATGTTTATTTTCACTCAGAATAGACTACAAATATGTAGCTGCAATGTCACAGCAGAACTAAACTTTGTTTAGGAAAAATTACTCTAAAGTCCTCAGTTTTGCAAGCACTAAAGCGATTAGTGCTTGAATTTTAAGTCAACATGTGCATGCAGTGAGGGGCAGTGAGGAACTAGCTGGAAGTCTTGATCCGAAATCATAGATAACAATTGCTTAAATTTGGCAGTTCATGTGTGATGTATTAATTCGTTACAGTTTTAAAGAATTGTAAACATATGGTAGTACTCTGGCTGGAAAGATAGCAAAAATGACAAAACACAATCAAACTGAATCTCACTGATGCCTCACATATTTTCAGGTGCTACAAACTTTACATCACATTCATGCCTAGCTTCTCATTTTTATGGTGTGATGACCTGACTTGTAACTTACCTCGAAGAGTTGTGTGTTGCCTGACAATGTCTGATTTATTTGATTAGCGAAAGCTCCTCTACATGATGCCTAGAATCGCTTGCATTTCACATGTCCATTTTACCGCAGCTACTCAAGTGAAATGCTTTGGAGGTCATAACTGAGGCTCCATAACTCTTCATCCCACCTGTCCATTGTGAGCAGTCCTACAGCAGTATTTATAAGTGCTCATGTTTGTTTTCTGGAGTGCTGTTCCTTTTCAGGCATTACTACAAAATTCTCTGAGATAGTTACATGCTTTACTGATAGTTAAAGATTATGACATGAGACAGCATTTATAGATATGTGTACACAGAGTGCTTAAAAGGCAGGTGGTGATTGTTGCACTGTGGAGGGCAGGAGGTGAGGTGCTCAGCCCACACCTTGCCCAGCCTCTTATAATATGGATAATTGTTGAGATTCAGCATCTGGAGAGAGCCCCGCCAGAGCAGCAAAGTGACTCAACTCCCTCTCAACTGCAGCTGTATTTGTGTTAAACGCAGGGGCTCAATAATTCATCCGTCGAGGTAAGAGGGGAACAAAGTGATCGGAATTAGCTGTGATTTAAACGCCTTTTAAAATTCCCCTCCTCAAGTGGCTATTCTTTTCAGCCTGGATGCTGGACTTTATCAACGCCAAAGCGGCATTCCTTACACTCTGGCCAGTGGAGAGTAAAGGAGCAGGGTGCTAGCAGTTTCACCTCTGCACGGGAAATCAACTCCATCTCATCTCCCCTTTGACAGCAGTCAGATTACACTGGAGTTCAGTCAATGTTTTCTAGTGCAAAAGTCAAGGTTATTATTTGTGGTGACATTGGCTGATGATGGTAAAGTAGTACAAATGCTCATCTTAAGAAGTGAAAACACAAACCTGAACTTGTGCCAGTGATGTTAAATGGCAATTGGATTAGCTTGGGTGTTGGAAAAAACACATTACATTTACAAGAGGTTTCACAGGCCCGGGTCAGTATTACACCAGTTTCCAGAGTACTTAACCCGACTTCCCTGTTTGCCAGAGTGAACCCAAAATGCAGGGAAATCCTGGTCTCTGTAAGTAAATCACTGCTCCACGTATCTCGTATTATGTACCTAGTATTAAGTATTAAGGCTGCTATAATGTGAACATAGAATTCTCCATTTGAAGCCTTACTCCCTGCCTAGGTATAATCCGCTTGTGATCTTTCCTATTCTGAGATATTCTCAAGATCCTGGCAAGAACTGAGGTCCTACATTAAAGCACAATTTTTTTGGATGGATGTGTCAGACCTTCTTATGTGTTTGCTGGTTTAAATACACATGATACCACCCCTACCCCCCAATTATTGTTGCTCAACTGACTGTGAATTTGTAGCTCTACCTATATTCATATCTTAGCTTCTAGCTCAATTTATATTTGTAGTTCAGCTTATAGCTCATCTGATTGCTCAAAAGTCAATGTCTAATTGACCGTGTATTAGCTTTGCTTTGTATAAAGTGAACAAGCACCATGAGTACATACCAGCTGCTGGATAACCTATCTAGTTTTGATTGCACTGTGAAAGAAGACATCAGTCACAGTGACTCTCACTAATGCAGTTCTGTCAGCGTGAATTACATACCAGAAATATATTCCAGGGAAAAAAATGATTTGTTTCTTTTACGATATTTCTTTGGTATGATGTGATATTGGCCAGCTAAAAGTCCCTGGGTTAAACACTCCTGGTTTATGTTATTGAAATAAGAAGTAAGACATCTGAACAATACAATTGTTTAGGAGGATAAGGGCTTGCCTTATCATGGTTTTTAAAATTTTGTCATATTTTGGAAACTAAAACAGAACTCATTCCCTTTAGTGACAGTGCTTTACAGATACATTACATTGTACTGGTGTATTAACAATATTGTATGATGACCCATTTTTGTGCACTTCATAATGATCTTACAGAGAATGGGAATTGAACAGATTTTTTATAGTTACATTAAGAACCCCCTCAATGGTAAAGGAAAAGCATTTTATCTATGAGTGTGTCTGTATAAATCCTATTATATTTCTGTATATTTGCTATTATATTTATTTTTGGAAGACTTCTATTCCATATATAAGTTATTGCACAACTGCTTGGATCATGGGCCAAAACTGATTTGGCAACTCTGAGCAATGAGTGTAACAGATGATTACACAGGAGTCTCTTGAGTTCTTCTCCAAACTATTGTTTTATTTTGTGACGTCAGGAGCTGACATGTATGATGATTCTGCCAAGTCAAAGATATTGTGAAGCAAAAGGCCAGTAATTCAAAACAAGCAAAACAGGAAGTTTTGTTAGTTTTTTAATGGCTTCATGCTGAGCTAAGCAGGGCGGCCTTCTTGAGTAACATACAGTGGATGCCAGTGAATAAAAATTGTTTTTGTACGAGGGGTGTTTTCATTGTCGACTTTATGTGTCTTATGGAGGAGATTCTTAATCGACTGCTGAAATACTCTTGCTAAATCAAAATGTCTAGTTGGACTATTGGGTGAGATGAAAAATGTAGAAATTTTCTCCCTCTAGTGGTTTAAATTGGCACTAGGAAGTACTGTGTTACATTAAACTCATTAGACTTTTCAGGTAGGAGTCATATTAAGATGCTTTATTCTTTATTTAAAAATGATGTGATTCAGAAGTAGGAAATCCTAATGTGATTATTTTTTGTAGGAGTATTACACATATTGATTTTTTGTCAGAATTTCTATTTACGGTGTAAAATTCCGTAAGAAGTGCTTCACAAAATTCTTGCAACACAATTTATGTGGTCTAAATATAGTTTTGTGTCCGCATATGTTTACATGTATGATATGTTTAGAAATACAGTATAAAATTGTATGCCACATTTGTTGTCTGCAGCTTGCATTCTGATGCAGATGCATTCTGTTGTTCCTAATACTTTACTATTATGCTATTTCACTAAAGTTGAACTTGTGAAAATCAAGAGAGCACTGACTCCAAGCCTTTGGTGCCACCTAGTGGACATTACTTCAACTGGATCTATTTTCAGTACCTTCCCACTGCGAGGCACCATGTATTCGAATATGTAACTTGCTGGATTGCAGCTCTCGAGGAGTTTGGGGCTAAGAGAAAGGGTCTCAGGGTTTTGCATGTAGAGCTTTTTTCCTGTATGCAGACTGTGTCACTTTTCCTGTGTCACTGTCGTTTATCTCAAAAGTGCCAGAGTGAAAGTGCTGACATATGCTGGCTCTGCCACGCTTTCCTGGGGACCCAGAGAGGCAGAGGCCCAAACGGGACAGTGATGGGGGCTGGGACAGTTTTGCATTTAGTCTAACCAAGGAGCACCCAGGGGTTGGGGTCAGATTACGGCACCCAGCAACAGACTCTGGAATGCAATGGAAGGGGGGTGGAGAGTGGGTGCGGTCACAGAGGGTTTAGATTGATGATGTAACCCTGCAGACCTTGGCAGGGCTCTGCTTCATCACCACAGTGACTGCAAATATTTCACTTTGCACACGTTGACAAGTAGGGGGGTGGTAGGTAGTCAGTAGCACTGCTTTTGACTGAGGTATAATTTTAGAATATCAGACTCATGCCCATGTGTCACACTAAGTGCATAGGTATGCTTACTGTCACCAATAGTTGCACTCAATTATGTTACCTCATGTTACAATTAAAAACAAAAGTTAAAAAAACTCTCATTCTCCAACTCTGTTCTTTCTACTGTAAGCAGAAAACCCACTGTACCTAATTTAATTGAATTATTTTTCATTTTAGTTAAAATCACACATTGGCCAACAATGACCCATATGTAGATGCAAGCTCTATGTGTGGTAGATGATCAGTAAATAGTTAAAGAGAGATGCCCTTCCCTCAGCATGTGTTAGGTTTGTTTGTGTAGCTGAGTGAAAGTCTGGCTTTGAGAGCTGCAGGAGTTTCCTGTTACTCAGGGTCATCTATTTTCCCCTGCCAAGTAATGTCTCAGAGCAGGAGTGACTGCAGCCATTCGCCAGTGTCCCAGGGGTTAGGGGTCAGGCGGCAGTGTTGTTTGTCTCCTTCATGAATGGTCAAGAAGAACATTAAGACAAAAGATTACGTCAAACAAGAGGGCTGATCAAACGTGCTGCTGCATTATTGATCATGTTGTTGACATAAGTCATTCCCTGGTCTGAGAAATGGTGCTGCTATTGGGTCCATGTTCTGTACACATTGCCTGAAGAAACTTTGTAAGTGTAAGTGCCCACAGCATAGATCTAAGCTTTACTCGTGGTAGAGTGTGCTGTACATTGAATTGTGGAGACACAAGGCCTTCCTTTTGCGTACATTATGTCTACTCTAGAAACATTTGGTATTGGTAATGAGTATCTTTCACAGACAGACAGACAGACAGACAAACACATACACACACACACACACATACACTCTCTCTCTCTCTCTCTATAACACTGGATGATGAAATTCTTCTTCTTTGTTTCCATGAGGCTTTCAGAAAATGTTTCCTATTTTTTCAACAGTCAGGTGCTGTAGGTAAGTTTTTTCCTTTCCTGGTACTTTGGTGCATTGCTTCTTAAACGTGGTCCTAGGGACCAGGTGCTCACCCTGGTTTATCTTCCAGCTGCACTGCTAATTGGGTTTGATGGAGCCATTAACTGAATACTAATATTTATTTGATGGTCACTATATTCACCTAATCTGGTGTAGATTTCTTGTGACAGAACTGTGCTGTTGGAGATGTACTTGCATTAATATTATTTAGCATATTACTTTTGATTGGACCCTCAAAAATGCCTCGTAGGGCTCGCAGTTAAGATGATCTAGTTATTTGGTGACTTGTTCTAGCTGCTGATGACAGATTACTCTTGAATACCTGTCTGCTGGTATTTGTTAAGGTGTTCAAATGAATAGAAATTTCCAAAGAAAGTTTTCCTGATTTCTTTCCCTTAGAACAGATATATCTCTAGCAGCCCATATTTGTATCTATGAGCTAACAGCTGATACCTGGTATGTGATATCAAATCCTAATTCAATTAACGGCTCAATCAAACTGAAATGATAGCAAGGTGAGCATATCAGCTGGAATGAAGACCAGCATGCAAGCTGTGTCCCCAGAGCCTGCTGTGAGAAACACTTCTGTGGACTTCAGTGCTGTAGTGGCTATCATCAAACCTGACATCAAATGAATGAAGTTGCTTTTACTGGCTATGATAATGGAGGAGGAAAATCCACAATGCACTGAAAGGAGTAGAAACAACTGATCCCTAAGTGCATAAAAATGTGACTGGAAAAGCCCTGCTCTACAGTGATACTTTAGTCTGTGTGAGCGACACCAGTACATGTATTTGAGTGCAACATCATGTGTGTACAAACGCTTGTGTTTTTGTGTGTGTCCCTTTGTATTTGTGTTTTGATATGTGTGTGGGTATGCATATATGTGTACATATTCATTTGTGTGTATTTATGTGAGGTGTGGGAATTCATGAATGTGTATGGGTATAGTTATATGTGTGTGTGCTTGTACGTGTGTGAGTATGTTTATGTACAAGTACATATGTTAATGTGTACGTGAGCATGTGTGCAGGAGTGAGGTGCTGCTGTCCCCCAGGCCTGTTACAGTGTTGGCAGGGGAGCACAGTGCAGGGCTGCTCAAGGGACACAGCCGCTGCTGGCTCCCTCCTCCAGGCCAGAAGGAGCCCAGCGACTTGGAGGTCCCCATGGCCCCCGCCTGCGCTCACTAAGGAGGCCTCAGCTGCCCCTTCACAGGAGCCACAGAGCCCTGGGGGAGCCAAGATGCCTGGCTGGGCCTCTGGCAGACCTGGCTGGGGACAGGAAGACTCCCTGTGCAGAGCACCTCTGCCACACACAGACATCCCTGCTGCTCTTTGGGGGGAAACTCCCCCTGGAGCCGCTGCATGCCTTGAGGCAGCACACACTCCCTGTGACAGCCTGACTTCACCCCAGCACTCCTGACAGAGTCCTGAAGAAATCAGTGTGCCGTTACATCTTTTGCCCACATGGGTGAGCTGTTTGTCTTCCAGTGTGAGTTGCAGCTGCAGCTGTATCTCTGGGCATGCCACGCAATGGCCACACAAGCATGAAAAGACAGAGAGATTAAAAGAGAGAGGGGAGGCTGGAGGAGGAGTGGGGTGACACATTTATAATATTTCTATGTAGTAGTGCTGTATATCGCCTTAGCAAAATAAGCCCAAGCTCAGAGAGTGGGATTTTAAAAATGCATAGTGTGGATGGAGTTGTGTGTCAGCTTGTACGCAGTTCGATAAATAGATAAATAATTCAGATAAAAAGAATTGAATAAAACATGAGCCTGTTTGGTGTGGAAAATTGTTGCATGGCTCAACACTGAAACTTTCTGAACATAATGGAATGATAAAGCGTCTCTCACGCACACTCACATACTCGTGGGACTTGGATTCAGACAGGATGTCACATGAGAAGCCTGATGAGACTGATGATGAAAGCACCCAAAGTTGTGACACCCTTGAACTCTGTTAGCTTTATGTGTGGACATTGTGCATGGTGAGTATAAAACGTAAAGAGGGCCAATGTCACCAGGAGCTACACAAAATGCATCATTCTCCTCTTGAAGTGACATTCTAAAATGTGTCTAAAGTGATAAACTGGTCCAAACTGACATGTTTGTTTAGTTAAGTGCCATAAGCAGCCTTTGAATACAGCAGGCCTTCAGGTTACTTGAGATAAGAAAACATGCCATGTATGCTTTATATAAATTGCAGGGAATAAGATATATGAAGTGGCAGCCTCCCCCCCTTATTTATTTTAATGAGACTGCCATGTGTATGCTAATGTACCTGTGTGACGCTGTGGATTTATTCAGCTTGTGTGCTCTATATGTTAATAGGCATGTTGATTAGGGGACACACAGAGGCATGTGCAATTGTGAACTTGCCTGTGGTCTGTTGGCCTCATCCCTCTCGCTACTCTGGTGACTGCTGACCGGCTTCTTTGCCTGGCGTTCAAGTGCAGCTGGTACAAGGGGCCTGTAATTTTGGATTCTAATGACAGATGTTGGTTTATTCCAATATAGCAGAGAAGAGTTTTTTTCACCTTTTCAGGATTATCAAAACACAGCAGTCTGGCATCTATTAAACTCTGTTAGGATGGACTATTAAGGATGGACTATTAATTAAAATGGTAGAAACCAGGTATTGTTTAAATTAAAAATACAGTTGCAGTTCATTCAACCTTTTTGCATGTACAGCAATATCAAATACGGGGTTTTGAAGAGGTATATTACAGTACAATGGTCTAATAATTTCTGTGTTGCATTATGAATGTACTCTGTGTGCTTACATTCATGTGTGTTGGGAGGTGTGCTGTTGAGTAAATGGAAAGCTTTTAAATATACATTTTGCAAGAAGGTATTTTATGCATTCAAGGTCATGATGCAACACTGAGGCAATCTTGCATGGAATTTTCATTTCCTCAAAATGTTTTTTTACTTCATTTCCTTTGTAAAAATGTGAAATAAATCAATGGACAAATGAGATTTGAAATAATTTATTAATGGGGGGATTAATGAAAGATTGGATAATTTCTTTCTGCTTCAAAATATTTTTAAAAAATGTTCTACTCGTAATGGCACTATACAGAGCAAAGTCACAATGTTTGTAAATAATAGACCCACGTGTTTTCTGCATTAAAATTCATTACTTGTAAACAATCTTGATGTAGTCTGTGCAGTGATATTGTGATTAATCTTTTTTCCTTTTACACCATGTTTTTTGTTTCATTTAATCAGAGGTGTAGATAAATTTGGAGGGCATTACATCCCCACACATGTTTGTATGCTGTTTTAAAACTATTTTAGAGGAAACATTACAAATTACTTTAAAGTAGAAACATTAAAATGGGCAAATATCATTCACTACATGTTGTAATGTTTACTGTCAATGCTATTAAAACAAGGGTAGAGGAGCCCTAAAGCAGTTTGTGAACAATTGGTGTTCCTTTTTCAGGAGGCTGACCTGTCAGCCAGTGGGTTATCATATTTTCTCTGGTGGGAAGTTCATGCAGTGCTTGTCCTCAAAGTGTTTGCTCTTGTCAGAAAGAGGTGGAGCTCTGGAGATTACATTGCTCACGCCTATACAGTATCGACACGCTGACAGATGTTCTCCTCGCCCTTTCCTTGCACACAGTGTAAAATAATAAGCAGAATATAAAGGGGGACTTCCTGTCAGTCAGGATTTGGAAGGACCTTCAAGTCATGGTGGTACATTACTGTATTACTTCAGTATCAAAAAACAACATTCATAATAAAATGAGAGGAATTATGATAATCCATTTAAAGGTTAGGTAAGAGCACTCTTTTTTCTCAGTGTCAGAAGTGCTTATTGTTGTACACATCTGCCTGCCCAGAGTGTTTTACATTAAATTATTTAGGCCTACATGAAATTTGGAACATTGCACTTGGGGATTTAAAGGACTTTCCCAATAGTGTTGTCATAATTCTACAGCATGCCCCACATTAACACATATGAATCAGAACTCATTTGTTCTTATATAAAGGTGAAGATAAAGCAGTCAGATTTAAGCCCTCATATATCTAATGATTAAAATTGAGAAGTGTTGTTGAAGGTGAAAAAAAGTTTAGATGTGACAATGAGTATCCATACCTGATTGGCTCATGACTGGGTGATATCATGCACCATGCTGTGGTGCACCTATTTGAGAAGTTTATTCACAGCTTGACATAAGCAAAACTGACAACCCTTAAATCACTCATTAGGAAAGCCTATTATGTGTTATTTTTCTGTTAAGCCTGTTATGTTTTATGTGACACATGGTTTGTAATGTTTCAACAGTAAAATGGTCAGATATGGCAAGACTCCTCTCCAACTCACATTTGGGGCTGTGAGATGAGTGGGGACTGCCAAATCCAGCCCCACTGTGAGCCCTGAGCTCTCGCCTGATGCCAAGTAATTGGCGGAGTCCTCATTTTGAGGCTTGAAGTCTGCATTTGCCATTGGAGTAATGAATGTTGTGCTTCTGGTTTAATGCTGCTTGTCCAAGTTTGGCCAATCATTACCAAAAGGCAGTGTTCAGCACAGAGCCTTTAACTTTACCCAGGTAGATGTGGGGATGTTGGAGAGAGTAAACTGTAAGCCCAATTCCAGACCCCAACTCAGATGGGAACATAATAAATAGTCCCTGAGAGAAAAGGGGGTGCTGGAAATTGTGTGTACAGTAGGGCTTCAGACCTACCTGTTTGTGGGAAATGGGGGTAATCAACAGAAACACAACAGAGAGTCTGTCTGAGGGTGCTGTGTGTTATGAGTAACACACTGACAGGTCTTGTGTGTGGATATGTGCATGAAAAGTGGACCTGCTAATTCAGGAACACTTCTTCCCATTTGTATCCTCTTTTCATTTATATTTAAACAATGTACATTTTTGAAATCATAGGAAAGAAATGGTCTTGCACCCAGGATAAAAAAAGAGAAAAATAGAGAAAAATTTCCATAAAAATTAAACAATAATAATAATAATAATAATTAATAAAATAATCTTACTCCATGAAAATAGTGGTGTTAAAATGCTAGATGTTACTGGTTTGAGAAGTGGTTTGGAGTTGGAGTCTCTCCCACTCTCTCTTTGTTTCTCTCTCTGTAGGATTTTTCTGGATGAGAGACTCCATTTACAGTATGATTATGTCTAATGGCTAGAAAGGGGAAACTGTTGCTTTAAATGTTCAGTCTTGATGAGAGTGATCTCTGCTTGGGGCTCCACATGTGTTTAATGTCCCATAATCTAACCCAACATATTAAGGGCCTTAGCTGTATTAAGGGATAGTAACATTGCCAGAAGCAGCCCGTCAAAGGTGATTTTGAGCTAGTATATTCCACATTATTGGCTTACAGCTCATTGTTCTAATTGAGCTGTGGCTTCCAATGGTGATGGGAAACACAGATATCAGATGTAGTTATGGCCAGCAGAATCTTCACAAACCATTTTTTCTCTCTAGTCACTGTCCTAGGATTGTGAGGGGTACCACACAGAGTTTACATTAGGCCCTCTGTCCAGGATCTGTGACAGTGCAGTGATTGTTGACAGATTGTTGACACTGAAACAACAGTAATGCACTTCTGACTGTGGAACAAATAGCTTATTTATTGAATGAGTTTTTACAAGAACAGAGAGCCTTGTGCATTACAGAATTTTCAAGGAAATTTTACAAATAATTTGCACTCTGTCGATTTTTTGTTTGGAATAATGAATACAAGATCTTAATATGGGTGGAATTTGGTCAAGAAATGTTGACTGTCAGTCAAAAACGACTTGCCCAATGTAAATTAATGGAATGAGTTTAAAGCCAAGTTTATCATATGATAATCAGTTTGATGTAATTCTTTCTAGTGTTGAGATTCTTTCTAGTGTTCAGATTAAGGCTTATCTACAGACCTGGTGAAGTCACAGCCATGTCACCAAAAGGTCTGAACTGCTCAGCAAGGCTATGACCTTTATGTTTCCACCAACAGGTAGAGGTGGCAACACAAGCATTAACTAAAAGACTTAAGTTGTGCTCGCATATGCATATTTTATTCAAAAGGAACTTGATCCACTTTGCATTCACACTTTGTGACGCATATGAACAGCAGCAATGGTTTCCTTTAAAGAGGAAGTGGAGCAGTTTGCTTTAATGCAAAATGTATATTACAGTTCATTGACAACCAAGCCAATTCCATCCTTTCCATAAGCACAAAGACTGAATGTTACATTACATTATGAGCATTTAGCAGATGCTCTTATCCAGAGTGATTTACATAGGTTACAATTTTTTACGTTACCCATTTAGACAGCTGGATATTAACTTTGTGGGCAATTGTGGGTTAAGTACATTGCCCAAGGGTACAGCAGCAGCACCCCAGTAGGGAATCAAACCAGCAACCTTTCAGTTATGAAGCCTGCTCTGCACCACTATGCTACACTGCTACCCAAGGTTCATATGCAGTAAAATCTAAATCTGACAGATCTGATGGTTTCTCATGATTGCTGTAACGCTTGCTGCAAAAATCTGGGCGCTGCCTCTTAGTTCAAAGGTCATTTTGAAAGCATCTTTGAACTTTACATATGGACAATCCCTATAAGAGAGGGAAAAGGTTTTTGGTCTGGCAGTTGAAGATGGTTTTCCTATTTGCCAAACTCTGCTTCAATAATGGTTAGAATTTTGGTGCAAACATGGTGGCCATGCTTTACCTTGTTTGGGGGTCACCTGGTGGAGTATGAAGTAAGTCACTATTTTAATGCATATACACGCTTGAAAAACACTGTGGAGGTCAAAATCATAGAGAGCTGTTTGTGTCTGAATCACAGCATTTCCCAAAGCAGCACAGTCCTATTGAGAGGTGGAGTCTGTTCACAGCTGTAACATTTAGCTGAAAGCATGAGAGCAGTGCTAGCCTGGTGTGCCTGCATCATTCTGTCTGAATGAGTGCAATTTCACATGGCTGAGCACGGTTCACCTGTGCACAGCGATGTACCGGCTTCACCAGGAGTGCCGCGCCACCCATCACTGATATAGCAGCAGTACTCTACTTCTCAGATCATGTCATATCACACCACTGCGCATGTGTTTCACAGGGACTGACGTCCTGTCTATCGTATGACTCACTGTCTGACCTTTGAATTCCCAATCACGTCCCCCCAATTAGCTGATTGCATACTGTCTGACATGAAAACACGTCGGGTTTCACAAAGGCAGCCCTCTTGACGTCTTAATGACAGCTGCACCCCTGGGTCCAAACAAGGAAAATTGCGCGCTCCTAATGAATTTAGGATTTGGCCAAATTTTAGGTCAAGCCTTGTAGTCAAAATTAGGCTGAGGAGATTCACAGCCTCAACTGGCCTTTAAAAAGATCCTGCTAATTGTAAGAAATACTGAGGCCCTTGTCAGCCTCGGGTGATCATCTTCCCTCAAAAAATGGGTTTTGTCATGAAATCCAGCATCACCCTTAAAGTGAGAGTGACCCCCCCCCCCCCCCCCCCCCCCCCGACACACACACACACACACACACACACACACGCACATGCACATGCACACACATGGCTGGGGGTTTCGGGTGGGGGGATCATATGTAATAAATGCCAATAATACTCAGACTGTCACACGTACAATCATCTGAACAGGCATGAGATACATTTACTTTTCTGGCCGGGCAGTATGATTAACGCATCTGGATTTGTTAGAAACACATGGAGCTGATAACTCCTGGGCACTGTTTTCTTGTCCACTGTGTACAATTGCTCAGCGCTGATCTGTGTGTCTGTCAGCGAGACAGAAGCAGAGATATTGGGAGTGAAAAAGAGGTGCCCACAGGCAGAGGAGCAGGGGAGAGGTCCTCCTCCTTGGTCCTTGTCTGGGTGTGCTCCACATTAGTTTGGGGGTATTAATTAAATGTCTTAAACAAACGTGGCAGTGGTGCACAGAGTCAGGGGTCCATCTGCTGTCTGTGTGAATGGAGCACTGCGGAGGGCCCGGTGGAGTGGTAGTTAAAGTTCAGGAGCAGAGAGGAACAGATGGGCTTCCCATCCCTCGGGGCTAGGGGTGGGGGCGGTTTGGTGGCGCTCCAACAGCATCCCTGTGCCTTCAGCATTTTTTTCCTCTCACCAAGCTGCAGAGAGGGTGTGTGTGTGTGTGTGTGTGTGTGTGTGTGTGTGTGTGTGTGTATGTGTATGTGTGTGCATGTGTGTGTGTGTGTGTGTGTGTGTATGTGTGTGTGTGTGTGTTTGTGTGTGTGTGTGTGTGTGTGTTTGTGTGTGTGTATGTGTGTGTGTGTGTGTGTGTGTGTGTGTTTGTGTGTGTGTATGTGTGTGTGTGTGTGTGTGTGTGTGTGTGTATGTGTGTGTGTGTGTGTGTGTGTGTGTGTGTGTGTGTGTGTGTGTTTGTGTGTGTGTGTGTGTGTGTTTGCTGGCACCCTTTCTCTGTGCCTTATGTGTTTATCCAAGTGATCCTGCAGTCTGATTGATTCCTCTGGAGCAATGGGTCACGTCTGATCCTATTTGGTGTCTGTGTTGTAAACCTCAATCAGAAGATAATTAGTAAGATGTAATCCCATTGACGTTACACCCCTCTTGGGTATGCTGCAGCCTCTGGGCCTGGGAGGACTGGAGGAAAGAGGAGCTTGGCACTCACACTGTGGAGGTGCACTACTCTGATGCCTCCTGTTTTGCATGGGGAACTTTTCTTCATATTTTTAATCATAAATTTATATTACTGGATTCATTGGCTCATCTGATGCCCGTTGTCCATCCATACTGCTGGGTATTTGCTGAAGCAGTTCATGTTAAGTGCCACGTACATTTAACGGTTTAACAGCTGTGCAGTCAAACATGCACCCTTCAGATTACCAGTTCTTCAATCACACCACACTCTCTGCCATATATTTATTACCATGGTTTTATTCTCTAGTTCTATGAGTTATGCTTTAAATTAAGTGAACACAGGCTTCTGATCATTTGGTTTGATGTAGCATTCCTGTTCTATCACCTGTTTGTCAGTCAATGCAAAACTATTGCACAAAAGCTTTGTGTTGCCATTATACCCTTTTACCATGTTTATAATGATAATTGCTTTAAAGTTTGAGTTTTATTTCACCTATATCTTATACTTCTCTTGATAATCAAATATGTATTCCTGATGGAACCTCAAGCTGTGGAAACACATGACACTGACTGACAAATCCTCTACCTAGTCCTATCCCAATAGCTGTCTTTTATGAGCATCATCCCAAGGCTCTGAAACTGTAACCTCTGATCCTCCCATTCACCTTTGAGCTCATACCCACACAGTTGAAAAAAACTGTGAAGATGTGGCTATAAGCAGCCACACAATGAGCCTTGTTCCCAGGTGATTAATAAAGGCTGGCCCAGTGGTCTGGCGTCTCCTGGCCAGCCAAGCTGCAGGAGTGGGCCCAAGGTCAGAGCAGAGGTTAATGGGGTGGTTATATGTCAGATAGGGCTGGAAGGCAAGGCGTACTAGTAGTGCAGTGCAGTCTAGAGAGGTGTAATGGATTAGAGGGCTGTATTAAATACCTTGGCTGCAACTTTGCTGTCTTCAAGGGATGCATCTCTGGGAGTGAGAAGTAAGTTTCTGAAATATGGTTTTAACTGAGGAAACATGGATTCTGTGTGTAATGTGCAGCTTGAGGCTGACTGTGAATGCCTCAGATATGGTTTTGCACATTTGAAAAGATTGAAAAAGATTGGATTTAAGAGCAAGTAAATGCCTTGTCCTGTTACCTATCAGCAGAGCACTGATCTTGGTTTCTTCTTCAGCTGTCCCTCTATACCCTGAACCAGTCAGTGAAGATACTTTGTAGTCCAGTTTGAAAAGTCTGGTACATTAAGATGTCATATTTATCATTCAACATCAGCTAAGGATTGAGTCCTTTATATATGCATTTTAGGTCTACCTGAATGGAAGAGGTTAGGACAGAAATGAGGAGTGAGGCAAGAGGAAGCCTCTGATCTATATTCTTTTGCATTGAAGAGCAATTATGTTAAATGTCAGCTATAATTTTCAAAGCAGACCTCCTGACAAGAGAAAACCTATTAGGACTCCATTTGAGTTCTAAGTATAGTCCACATGAACTTTTCTACTGTTCTAAATGAATTAGTGTTGTCAAGTCATAATGATGAGGGGATTTTTTTTCCTTTACAACTGAATGTACAATATGACAGCAGCTTGTGAAACGATATTACTGTCTCACATTCTCCTAGCCTTCATCAGAGGATAGGTTCAAAGCAAATTAATGTGTAAAAAGGACTTGTGAAACCCAAGGGTCCAAGGCCAGCTATTAGGGACTGCTGGTACTCTAAATGATTGTAGTTCTTAGCTTTGTTGAAGTTTCAATAAAGTCCATTCCTCTCCAGCTTTTATGTTTCACCTAAAGGAAACCTTTTGGATATGCATTCAAACTCCTATATTGCAAGTATATGTTTCTTAAAATGTTGGTTTTCCTTGTTCTTTCTATCTAAGATATAACATAATCACAAAATGCAACATCGTGTTGCACTTACATTGCAGCAGTATTTTTGTGTTTTGTGTGCATTCTTGTAATGGGTCCTTTATTCTGTAATCAGTTGTTGCTGTAGTAACAGCAATTAGTAACTAGATAATGTCTTAATTCTAATTAATTCATTCTAATTACTTTTTATAATTTAATTCTTTTGCCATGTGCTCCCAGTTCCGTATGACAATGATCCACTGGTCTATCTTAGGGCCACAGTTTTAGTTGTATCATTGCACTGAAACCATGGACACATACAACCTGTAAATGTCTAAAAGAAATATTTTTATATAATGCTCTCCCACAATACTTTTGGTAGCTACAAAGTATTTGCTGATGTTCATTTCAAGCAACTTTCTATTTATTTTTTTGTGTTGTATTTTTGTTGTTGTTGTTAACAACAACAACAACAAAGGCAAGAGGTCATAGAGGAGAATTGAAAATAACTACTCATGAACAGAGCTGACTTTGTTAGGCAAAACTATTCCTAGATGAGAATGAGGAGGGCTTCACTGTGTTTAGTGTTGATAATACCAAAAATGTGGCTGAACCCAGAAAATCACTGATGATTCCATTGTTTTCCTGTCCAGCTAGACCACCTGATGCAAAACTGTATGCATTTCCAGATTTAAAATTGACACAAGTCAAAGTAATTGAAGCTTAATCCTCACCTTGTAGTCTGGGCCACTTCATATTCATTTCAAGTTGAGTGCTTTAGAATCTTTTTTCTTTTGATTTGGGAAATATGTCTTTGGGATGATCTTTCAAATCCAGTTTGAAATCCTATTTTGTAATAACATAAAAGGTCTCAGTTACATTTCCCTTTGGTCTCTGCAGGTTTCCTGGTGGGTGAGGTGAGGATGAAGTCACTTGTTTCTTTGTGTGTGCATACGTGTACTTTACTTTCAAGTCTGACTGCAGTGGTCAGCCTGTCAGAATGATACAGCAGATGTTTATTCTTTGTGCATTGTTAAAGTAAGTAGCAACACAACCTCTGAATTATAATACTTACCTATAAACATAAATACATGCACATTTGCATGCTAATGACTTCCACTGCTGAAAGTCACTGATGTAATATAAATTTTTAAGGAAATTTGGCTCTGCAGAGGTCAAAACCTGAATCTTATTTTCTTTCTCTACTCCTACTGATGCATCATTTGTCTGAGATATTTCAAACTAAAAAAAAGAAACAAGGCTGCAAAACACTTATGGTGAGTGAACCTGACTCACAATGGAAACTAAACGAAAGCAATTATATCGCCCAGGCGAGTTTCACCAACCCAATTCTCAGGCGCTCTGCGAGGCCATCCTTACTGTGTATCCAGAGTTCTAATTGTGTTTCGTTCCATGTCACTTGAACTGAGGCAAGGCGGTTGCTCTCAGCCTGCGGAGGGATGTCGTTGGTTGCGCTGAAATTACATGGAACAAAAACAATCATTTAGTTCCGTTATCACCTTGTTTTGTCACTTCACATGGCGGGATGTGTCATTCAGTGTGCCGCTCAGACGCAAGCACACATGTGTGAGTTGGCTGTTAGTGGTGGAGTCTGGGCCTATTAAGACAAGCTGTGCGCCGCATATTGGCAGCCAGGGAAAATAAGCGTGAGATGCACTGCAAAATAATGATACGCAGATGAGATGGAGAAGGTACAGTGATGGACGGGACACCAAATGGAAGGGAAAATGAAGTCTCTCTCGCCCAGTCTACACGCTTTTATCTCGATCATTAGCATACTCTGCTTCCTCCTAAAAGTACAAACAATGTGTCAGAAATGATGTGACAAGATAAATACAGAAAAAAATATCCTGTCTCCTAAATGCGGTCTGAACCCCCCAGCTCAGGGGCAAATTTGGCAACGTGAGTTATGTTTGCATGCATGTAAACAAGCCTGTGTTTTCCCCTCACCCGAGAAACCATTACAGGTCAAAGGAGGATGTGCCATCACCATGCCTAAGTGCCTCATCACTGCGTTTTCTTGACCACAACCACCCATGTGTACTGCGCTCCGGATGCTCAGCCAATTCATTTGCCCTTCACCAAATGTTAGTAAGTGGATTCATACCTCTGTGCATCTTAAGCCCTGCAATGGGATATAAGAATATAGGCCATTATCTGGTGCATCCATACATCTTAGATTACTGTTGTAATAATGTGGACAAATCAGTTCTTCACATTATGACACCCAACTGTTTTGTGCTCCTCAATTTTTACCCTGGACACAGCTGCCCCTTACAAACCATCTGACATCAGTCAGTGTAATAATGATCAAATATCATATCATTCCCTCCAACTGATGTTCATATTATGTTATTGGAGAGCCATGGGCATGATCTCCAGGCCACAGAACTCAAACTCCTCTTTTGATCAAAGGCCAGTTTTGTTTTTGAGGCCATTAGTGAAAGGGCTACTGAGGTGAATGGAGGCTGCTGTGTAATCAATTTCCCTCCAGAATAGATCAAGGAATTTTGACACATCTTTGGAAAGCATTATTCTGTTTCTGGATGTGCCAGGTCGATGCTCAAACTTAGCTGATAACTCAAACTTAGCTCAAACTTAGCTGTTTCATGGACAGTCTCAGTCATATTGCATATTGCTCGCTGCACCGCACGTTATCTCAGGATAAAGTCATGATGTCACGGATGCAGGTTTATTTGGCTTCCTGTTGTGACCTATGTCTTGACTAAACTGAACTTTGAAATAGCAGCAGAGCTTAAATAATAGTTATTTGGTACCTTTCCTATGTCTCACCACAGTCTATGGTGGACTGACCCTTACTGACAGGTAATATAATCACTTGTACATATTTATCAAAAGAATACATATTTTCTTGCATATTCCAGTTTTTCTTGTATTTACCTTTTCCAAGTGATCATGCCCTCATTTTTAATTCTCCTAAATTTTCTCAAATGTTTTTCTCTATATTTTTCATTCTGTCTGTAAATAGCACTGTAAAGCACCTTACTTACCTTAAGTCATAAATAGCACTGTAAAGCTCCTTACTTACCTTAAGTCATACTGTGTTTGTAAGGGGTTGTATACCAAGTCTGGATTTTCACAAAAAAAAAAACTTTACATAAAGCATCTTGGTCAAGCTTACAGTAGCAGTGTACCATGTTGGCTTCTAATGTGCAGACTTCAGGAAACACTTCCAGGTCCATTACAGCCACTCCACCTGTTCTGTCATGGAGTGGAAATTGCAGACATTATTAGAATAACACATACTAGGTAGTCCTCCAAACTGTTCACAGTCTTGTGAAGAATTATTTCAAAAATCATCTGTGATAATAATGAAGGTGTGCCTGTAATGGAGTTTAGTTCACCAGCTGCCTTTTCTCAGTAGAGTGACCTCTCTGGATAAAGTGATCTTAATATGGGTCAACACTGTCGGCTCTCTGACTCACCATCATCAAAGATTGTGGGAAGAAGAACTATGCATTTAACGGTCAACTTTGTGAGGAGCATCCTCTCAGTATGTAAAAAGGAAGCACAGTTAAATGCTTTTGCTGGGATACATTGTCAAATATGTATTGGGATTTTTTTTAGAGAACTTCAGTTATTTACCATAACAGATGATAAATCTTAAGAAGAAGTATTGAGGTTAATGAAAATATGAGTTAATCTTAAATTAACTGTATTAAAAATAAACAGTATGTAGATGATCACATAAATATTATACTACTTCATGTTTTTTTCCAAATTTTACTGGAAGTTTTATTGGTAGTGGTTTATCAGTTACAGTAATATTAGTCTTACTGACACAGCTAATGGATCTTTCATGACTGTAGGGAGGTGTATCAGAAAAGTAACAATATTCTATAGATAAAAGAAGATTGAAATTAAAAAGCTAAACCCAATAAGGCAATCTCAGAGCTGTAAGCAAGCCAGGAGCTATGTTAGCAAGGAAGAATTCCCTTCAGCAGATAAAAAAGGGAAACCACCTAAGGGCAATAAGAATTTGTGTGAGTAGACACCACACTGATGCCTTTTGTCATGTAATGCTGTGTTTGGCAACTATTATAACTGTGGGATCTTTGGCCATTGAGGATCTTTGGTCATTCTTTGGAAAAGGACTAGAGTTTATAAAAAGTCCTACCTTGTATGGCAATCTAAAGGAAACAGGTATTTGCTGTATTTTTTCATATGCATTGATTCATCTAGTAATGCTTTGCTTTGAACAAACTACTGTTTTTACATGCTACTACATCTAAATTCCTATGCCAGTCAGGCTTAGATATGCTTACATACAACTCAATCCATCCGTATACCCCAGGTTTAGACTGTATGGCATCATATACCCCTTTTCCTTGGGATTCTTTTTTAGTCATATGATGTCATAACAGTCCTTCCTTTATTCTCTCCCCTTCCATTCAGATGTCAGGGCACATAACTGTATTTGCCTTGTCCTGCTCTGCCCTGCCAGCTGCATGACTGTAATTGCCTTGATCCCGGCTCATTATCTAATTATCACCTTTGCGGTGGGAGAAGTCCTCTCTAATGCACGTTGATTGTTCCAGATTAGGAGGAGCGGCGAGCAGATGTCAGTTGAGTGATGCCTGTCTGTGTGGATTAGGGGAAGCCGGGGCCTTGACCCCTCCATGGCCTGGGACCTTCCCACAGGAAAGACAGCCAGTAGATTCCTGCTTCCTGTCTCCTGCACCAGGGCTTGGCAGGTTGTGACACAGTCAGAAATGTTCTTGCCATGCAGATTAAGGAGCGGTAGAGGCTCAACTACGCTCTGTTTACCTCTCTCTCTCACTTGCTTATTCTCTCTCTCTGACCTAAATAGGGCCCACACCACAAAAAAATGCATTATACTTGATGTCAGTCATCATCATAAAAGTAGTAAATGTATTACAAAGACTGTAGGACGCTACTAATTGGCGTGCTAATTGCGTTTTCCCACCTAACGAGAGGTAATTAACCTCGTATTAGCATTTTGGGTTGTGTGGGGGTTCCAGATTGTTGAGTCTCTCACTGGATGGCACATTGATGCAGTTTGATAAACACTAATGTCACAGAGGGGCCATCCCACATCAGTCAAACCTCCCATCTTTGTGTCTGACTCATTAGTTGTGAAATCTGAGGGCTCTCCTCTGCTATATGCTACAAGTCTTTGCATGTTTATGGGTAATTTCAAAATATTGTTCATCTTTTGAGTAAAATGTTGAATACAGTCACATTTTATGCAAACCCTGCTTGTGTGTGTGTGTGTGTGTGTGTGCATATACACATACATATTATCAATCAGCCATTCAATGGAGTTTTCTTCATGGCAGAACACCTTTCATTTAGGTTGGAAGACCACTCATTCACATTAATTGAAATTGCCAATATACTGCTTTGTGTTGCATGAGGGGAGATGTCCTCTGGGTTCTTCTCAGGCTGCTTATTTGTTCTGGACTATTTTTATTACAAACACCCCGATACGCATAGGCAGGACACAGCTTCCATGGATGAACAGAATGGCAGTGAGGGCATAGTCAGTGTGTTGTCCTTTTTAGATCTGTGTTTAGAAACTGTTTTTTTAAGAGTTGGCCATAGTCTGTCAGCTCAGATTAAATCTACCATGTCTAAATTAACTCGTATAACAAGTTTTCTGTTGACTTGGTCACACAAATGAACGAAATGCTCACTTTTGAATCCATCTTAAATACATTTTTGCAGAGTTCATTAGCATAATGTCCACCTCCTCCCCATCCCCGTTTTTGGCGAGCAGGTAAATTGGTTGGGATTGCATTAGAATATTGCTGAAGCAGAGCGATAATCCTATTTAGTCTGTAATTTAATGCAGAGTGAGAACACATTTTCTTTTCGTTAGGCTCATTGATGAAAATACCATTCATTTGGCTCCTGAATAATTCATGGGGCTTGGCATTCAGCGGCACAGCAGATAGAGACCATAAGAGCAGCTCAAGAGGGTAAAAGGGAAAGATGGCGTATCACCCAACACCCTCTCATCGTACACCAAGCCCACAGAGGAAGGATACGATAATAAGAAGTATGTGGGTGGGGGGCTGGGCTGAATGCGAACAAATGGAGACTTATTAGGCCTAATTTACGAAGATGCGAAGGTGCGACAAAGCAGTCGTCATTTTCTAGACTGTGTGAGAACAAAAGCCAGAGGTCAGCTGTCTGTTGTGTCAGGGGGCTTCCCTTGACGAGAGGGGGATTTAATAGAGGCTATCAGTTAAGATAAGGCTATACCCCCATTACCTCACTACCTCACATGTACAAGCTTCACAAGACAACCAGGCTCATTAACCCCTTGTTCTCAATGCACAGGGTAGCTGTCATGCAGCCATTTGGCAGTTCAGAACCCCCATGTCGCTGGCATGAAGTTGAAGTGAACATCAAGTCAGCTCTTATGGGGCCTCTTGCACAACTGAAGATGATCTTCTGACTAATTGTGCACCATTGGAAACATGGGATGAGTGATAGGACGCATAATGATGATCATTTCCCTGCTGTGATAGGTTTCTGTGTGCTTCCTTTTCCCTCTCTATCATAGCTCTGCCCTGTGTTCATCTATCTGACAGTTTCTGGAGGCTCAGTGTTCTGGTCCTGTTTAATACAGACACTAAAGCAGAATTGTGCAGTTCATCTTAGCTTGATGTATTTACAGATTTATTTCCAGTGTATGTTTAGTAATGGGATTTCCATTTTATAAACAAATGTATATATTTAAGTGGATTATTTGCTTCCTGCCTGTGAAATGCATTTTGAACAGACCATACAGTGTATTTGAATGTAACAGATAGTGCCACCTGGTGGCAAAAGGTGATACACAACAGACAGGGGTGACGTTTGCATCCTGTCCCTCTGTATGTTCACACTCACAGTTACCGACAGCGGTGGTTTGTCTGTGTTACTGCTGATTTCATTACGGAGTGTAGCAGGAGGCCTCCGGGGGGCACTGCAGCTCCCCGAGTCCTGTGGCAGCATGCTGCTCTCCGGCTCTGAGGGCTTGTTCCTGCAGATTGAAGTGGAGAGCTGAGGGAGCTGGCGAGAAGCCAGCAGTAAGGCCGCGCTCCACCCCACCCGGCTCAGCCTCCCCCCTCCCTCCTCCCCAAGACAGTGGTGTGGTCCCACCCCTCCTTCGCCTCCACCTGGCACCAGATGCACCGTCAGCCGTCGGCGCACGCCCCGTATCCTCCGAGTGGCAGCACGCAAAATCTCAGGTGACAGTCACCTGGAAGCGCTTAGCTCGCAACAGCTGCAGCCCCTTGATTACCTCGTCTGCCTGTGCTGTCCTGTGCTGCCGCTGTATCAATCGCCTGTCAATTCCGCTTAGCTCCGATCGTGACTGACTCAGCCAGGGAGACCTGGGGGGGACGGGGGGGCCAGGGACTGGGAGGAGGGGGCTGCACGCCAATGCTTCAAATTAATTGCTACATAAGGAAAAATTGAGAGATAATTATTCATGCTTTCCTGACATCGCTGGAGGGTAGATGACCTCATTAACTTGCAGCTTGTACACAATTCAATTACTAAGATATGGAAAATACATTTTTAATTACCTCGGTGGCCAGGACCCTATTCATCTCTATTTGGGCCTTGTATTTTGCCGCATGGCCCCTCTTTAGAGGAAGCGCATCCCTCTTGTGATGGGTTAAGAGAAAAAAAGAAAAAGGGACAGGCTGCTCAAAGGGCTCTGACAGGAGGCAGATGACTCAATGCGCACTTTTACCTACATTCATCTTGTCTCTCTTGCCGCTGTCAGCTAAAAACAGCTATTCCCCCGCAGAGTGCCGTGTGTGTCACTCCGATTGCAGTGCCTCCCTGCCGGCCCCCGTCGTCAATGTGTAAACACGTTTCAATCCCTTCGACACAGTGCAGAGCAGGCCCAGAAGTACATTTCCGCCTGCGAGATCCACACTTCTGCCCGTTAGTCTCCCAACTCTGTCCCTCTGTTTTGGAACGCCTATGGTGCTGCAGAGGAAAAGCAGACAGCTCAAGCGAGAGCCGCTCTCTTCATGGCTGTCCTCTAGGGCTGCTAGAACTCGTGTTTTTTCATGAGCAAGAAGAAAGAGGCCAGCGGTGCGCAATTGTTTACCAGAGGAGTGCTTGAGCAGGAGTCATACCTTAGCCCAAGCCAGACAGCAGGGCTGCTGCCACTCTTGTTTTCTTTTTGTATCGTAGAGATGAAAAGATGACCAGTTTGTTAGAGGAGAGATGAGCGATGCACTTCCTTTTCTAGAACTGAACAAGTGTTCCTTATGTAAATACATGCATACGCTAACCTGTATTTACTCACACTCCTGATGGAAAAAAAAGCATGATACAATGGAAAAATTGTATGGCACCTTATTATTGTACATTGCACAGAGCAAAGTGGTATTCCTGAGAAATGAAACGTATTCCAGAAAACAAGAGGGTTACATTTATTCACAACCCTGCAGGTAGTGTTTTTAAATCCGGTATAGATTACATTGACAAGATGCTTCCTGTACAGTTTTAAGTGGCACTGGAAATCCTTCAGATCTTTTTGTTTTTATTAGCAAACTGCTTTCTTGAAATCAAACAAATGTTTGATTGCATTGGGGTGTGGACAATGAGATAGCCATTTGAAGGAGAACAAGTATTATGTGTTTGTAGGTTCTTTACAGATTTGTTTGAATGCCTTCCACCATTGATATACAGAAATATCTATTTCAGGGCATAAATTGTTGTGGTCACAATGTTATGATATATGGATATCATGACTCAGTCTATTTTAAAAAGGGCTACAAATTCAAAACAACCTCTAAAAATATAATAGACCTTCCACCACATTTCATAATGAGTATTTTTCCTCAGCATAAGCTTTACCTTTTTACACTAAAGATAATGCTCTAAAAGCTCAATTTTAGAGGAACATAAGACATGCTTCATATTGTCATTCAGATGTAATTCAAGTCACCTGTTTTTGTAGTTTACTACTGGGATTGGGGGGTGGGGGGGGGGGGGGGGGGGGGGGGGCGTCCCAGCCCCCCCTATCACAGCTCCAGTCCTCAGGAGGCCTGCCAAACTGTGATCTCATCACATGATGGTAACCAAGTGTTTGTGTAGATATATTTTTTGTTGGATTTTATTTAAAAGGTTGCTTGAGGGTGTGAATAAATGTGACCCTTGTGTTTCCTGAATGAAAATTCCTTGTATGTGAACAATATAAGTGTGCTCTGCACAATGCTATTGTTTCATCCCTTTGTCAGAAAAATGTGTCCAGTACATAGATGTTGCTGTATATGTGAGTCACATTTTTTGTTCCTCTTCAATCAGGGGTATTAATAAAAATAGAGGACATTGCATATGTGCACATATGCACCTTGTTTCTAATTTAAAGTACAGATGTGTCTGTTGTGGCTTTATGGAAACTTCACAGACAGGCAAACTGTGAGTTTACATCAGAGCTGACATGTACTATTGTAGCTGTCACTGTAATGGTGAGCAGCTCTGACAGGGTGAGCGCAGGATGTTTCCCTGGTGCATACTGAAGTTATTAGACTGCATGTCTGTGTTTGTCATTTATTTAATAACATCAATCGGGGTTAATCTTCAGGTCTCAATAAGTTGATTCAGCCCATCCCCAGTGGATAATGTGTCTCTGCAGGTATTAAAACAGGATTGGTTCTAAATATAGCTTCTATTGTGTCTCCACACTTGGGCCAAATAATCTACTTGTATTGTAAATCTATTCAGTTGGTGCATTTAAATTTGGAGTGGAATTTAAAAAACAGTAAATGTGTCAAGAATACTTACTCTTTTGTATCATATATCAGGCCTATTTAAAGAGGTTACCAGCTGGTTCAGGCCATATTAGTAGACACATAGTAATTAATATATATGCGTAATACATGTACACTGTAAATAGTATTTGATCCATAAGCATGTATCATTTGAAAGTAAAAATATGGCACTAAATGGATAATTATCCATTATGTGCTTTTAGGATTTCAAATACATTGAAAGATGACATGCACAGAAATTGCTCGGGTGCACATGCCAGTTTAGTAGTCTCTCAGTTTTAATTGAAATATCTTCATATTGTAAACCTTGTCATGTCCCCTATTATCTGAAAAGGAGTGGAGATATTTTTGGGCTACAGTGATTTGTTTTTTTCAAAAAAGGTTAACACATTACAAAATTAAAATACAGAATAAAACTTTTAAAATGGGATGGATATTTTGCCTATACAAATTAGAGTACCAAAAAATGTTACAGAGTTATTATTTTTTACTATAATGAAGGACCACTACTAGAAATTCCACAGTGCCATGGATACCTAGAAATACCCCCAAAATGAAAATACAGAAATATGAAGAATGTCACTGATACCATCCACCTGTGTGATTTAATGTGCAGGGTGTTTCTCATGTTGTCTTTCCATTACGTCAAGCTTGTGATTGACATGGTCAATAGGGAGTGCATGAAGTGGGCGATTAGTGCTGGCTCAATTTGCTCATTACCTAATGAGGGGTAAATACTGAGCCCCTCCTATGTGCTCATAAATGGGCACCTGTATCCTTAGGCGGGGCATCAGTGCGCCTTGTCATCTAGTGGTGTAACAAAGGTACTACATACTAAAGCTACTACATGTTTGAGGGACACATTTTAAGGTGCCTAGTCACAGAGAAAGTCAGTTTGGGCAAGTCTTATAGACAACGCTTACATGTCAAAACTTTTATTTATTTTGCTTCACATTAGCCAAATATATTACAGTACCCATATAAAATTATAATATTTGAATACAAACACTTGTGTCATTATTTTAAATTAGGGAATTAATGTAGTTTTTATTGTAATCACTTGCTAATTTATCTAGTACTATTGGATTTTGATATTGATATTGAATGTATACAACGCATTTGTTGTATTGATGCATAGTTCTTTAACACCCTCAGATGGAAAGGATAAGGTTTGAAATGAATGTGTTATCCTAAGTGCCCTATTGCAGGCTTAAGGTCCCAGAGCCAGGTGCAATCTGAGCTCTGTCTTTCACCCTGTGGACTCTACAGTGACCTATATTCACTATATTCAGTCCCAGCCTGAAGTGAAGGTCCTGAAGGACACTCAACCCCATGGACAGTGCCTGTTGTGGGCTCATGCTACTTTTTGAAGTACTGATCACAGGTCATCCAGGCCTGTGCATCTGTCAGGCAGCTCAAGTCTGAGAGTTGTGGGGCACTGGGGTGTTTTTTTGTGTCTGCATCATCTGTGGTGGGCATGAGCCTCAGTGCAGTACAGTGAGATAGCTCTCTAGTGAGGGGATCTTGGCCCTAATAGGATTACATCTGTTACCATCATGTGAGAAATAAGATCACAATTTGGCAGGCCTCCTGAGGACTGGAGCTGCGATATGGGGAGGCTGGGGGGGGGCCTTCAGGCAGTAGCCTCTTTTGCTTCAGAAGCCTTGCCTTTAGGTACCTAGACTGCCCTCTAGGACTACTCTTATTTCCAAGCTTTGTTTCAGACCCAATTCAAATGTGTGGATTTCCCCTGTATTTAACATGATTTATCATCTACTTTTTTCATATGATCCACACGGGCCTATGGATAACAATGTTAGTTGACAATTGAATTATGAAGTGATATGCTGTACTTGGATAAGTGCCTGTAAAATCACACATATGGTTTCACATGTAAAATATATACAAAGGGGCATATAAATGTACCATATATGTTTTAGTCCAAAGTGAAATTATTCACCACATAATTTTATGTATTTAGGTGTCATCCTCCTCCTTGAGAAATCTCTTAACTTGGCATTTAACTCACATTGGAGGTGTAGATACTAACACTGACTTAAAGGAAAACAACCTTACTTGTAAAAGAGGGTGAACCACTTTATTAGACACATCTGCAGGCTGATCTGATATTAATGATGCATTGTGGGAGTATTTTGGGTGCACCTCAAGAGTTTTGATGCTGGTTAAATGTCAGGTCAACATACATTTTTATGTGTAGAGTGGATACCCTTATCCAGGGTGACTTACTGTACAGTTTTAGAATTTTTCCACTAACCCCATTTACCCACTTTACCCACTTTACCCCATTTTGTTCAGTTTTTTTTATTACTGTCTGAGTAAAAATAAGTGCGTTACACAAGGACACTGTAACTGCACCTTGTAAGTGATTGGAATATGACAGCCTTGGTTCCAGAGTCTGGTGTGATGATTGTTTCCCTCTGTGGTCATACTTCAGTTTTTGTTCTGTGCCATAAGTTCATGAATTATGCACATGAATAGTTTTCTTTACATTACAGTATTACTAATATATAATACATTAAAACCACTGTGCAGGGACTGTGCATGACTGTGCTGGAAACCTGTCTTACACACTTAATCCTCTTGTGCTGAAGAGAGAAGACAATATCATGGCATATCTTAACTTGTCAAGGCACCTCATCTCCTGCCTTTAAAACCATGAGTGTAATTAATTGTGTAATTATTTAATAGGTCATGTTGTTGCCTTTTATTAAATTTATATTAAATTACATTTTTCAAATTTTATTTAAAAGATGCAGCAAAAAAAATAGGCTACATTTCATATATATATATATATATATATATATATATATATATATATATGTATGTATATGAAATCCAGCTTTTGCACATTGTTTGCAAACCATGCTAAATTATAAATTGCTCCAGAAAAATTAAATCAAATTAATCCAGCTTCAGCTCTTTATTTGTCTATATAAACCCCATTAAATGATATTGTTGAAATAAGACAATAGTTGTGCTAATCATGGTCTGTGCACGTGCATATTAATTTCCCCAGGGATGTGAATATGAATTTTACCAACATGTTAATTCTCTGTGTTAATCAGCTGGTGAAGGCCCAGTGAATGGATTGACTATGTAAAACTGTTTGATATTGAATCAAGTCCTCGTGACCCACTCCAAATTGGCTTCTTTCCCCTAAAGACGGTTAAAGTTAATTAAACACTCAATAGGTTTATGGTATTTAAATTAAAATATATTACCCCTCATTGTCTAGTCATCAAGGAGGAGAGACATTCTCCTCCAGCCTGTGCGACTGGCTAATGGGTATATAAAAATTCATGGTGTTAGCGGAGGGATTTGCGATGGCCTACCGCAACCACTTCGAAATTCGTCATTCAGAGCCGCTTTTTTCATTCGTAGGCCACCAGGGGGAGTAGAACTCTTTTGAAGAGGAAAGCTGGCTTTCTGTGTCTCATTGACGTGACCTTTCCAGATGCTTCATGAAAGATTGATGCTTTAAGTCCCCGCACTTCTGTCAAGTATGCGCACCTATCAAGCTTTTTCCACTTAAGTGGCGCAAACCTTCCAGAACGTGACCAAGGTAACTGACCTAAGAGAGGTAGGCCTACTAGTTACAAGAAAAAATATATTCTTTTGGTTTCCATTATCTCCTGCCTCAAATCCCATATAATATAACATTTTCCAGAAAAGGCACGCCAAAAAAACCTTACAGTACAGTTTCATGGTGTACACATACAAGCTGCTGCAGATCCAAGTGTAGGCTACAGTTCTCATGTAATCTCAATTGACAGGATATGTGTGAAGTATTTAAACTTTTCCACCTATACTGTTGTAACTTACTGATTCAATACTGAATTTCGTCAAAAACAAATTTTAAAGCGACAATCTCTTGCTTATCGTTCAGGATAATCAACTATAACGCGATGACATGCAAATATTTTGCCTTTGGTCCGCGATCATTGCATGTAAACTATGCATACATATTACGTATGATTTCAGCAACAGTAATATTCGTCCACCAAAGTCTAAATAATTAAATGAAGCGTTTATTGTTTTTTAAATAAATTCGAATGGTTCACAGTTTTTCTGACGTGATTCCACTGCAGAGTGGAATCTGTAAGTGTTCTTCCTCTGTAAGTGTTTTATTTTTAGTGAGCAATATTTGTGGAGTAACCGTTAATTTATGAACGGAGTCATGCTGCTCAAGTATTTCATCGAAGCAACACCGAAGAATCACACCCAGACGTGGTGAAGTTGCGGTTTATTTAGTGAAAGTTACCTTTTCTTTAATTTAAAAAGTCACAAGGCTAAAAACCTTAAGCGATCATTCTAAAAACTAAAAAATGAGAGTTATTTAAGGAAATGTATGTTAATGAAATAAATGAAGTAAGAGTAGTGGTATTTTTGGAAAAAACAGAGAAATGTCCTCGGGGAACAGGTTTGCTAGCTGCCCTGTCTACCTGTCTGCTTCGAGTTGCGCGCCCGCATTGTGGACGGGGAAATTTAGGAATGCCATTGAATGTGCACACGTGGCGAGCGGGACTCGGGACTTGAAAACTATACCTTTCGAACAACAGTGCGACAGACGGTGAACTTACATTTACGGCTTTGCTTAATATTATAATATTACAGCAGTCTAGTACGGCAAGCAACCGATATTGTTTTTAAACATTAAATGACAATTAACGTATTCCCTATATATTTTTAATGTGAACTTTTAAAGACTTGTGCAATTTTCTAACGCCACGGAAGCATCCATCTGCTAAAACCTCAGCAGCAACTTCTTAAATTTCTTCCCAAAATTCTATTAGTCGATTTTCTTTAGGTGTGAAAGTTCAGCAAGGCTAATTTCGTATGGATCTCTACAATGAGTGAGACGATGCAATGTGTAAATGCAGGGTAAAAGCATTAGTATAATTGCAGTGTATGTATGTGTTAATATTTTGCAGAGCAAGGCCCTATAAAATAAAATTGGACTCATTCCTCACTGGTCATTTTTCACAGGCTTGGGCAAATGCAAATCGACAAGATAGGTTAATGTATTATCAAGTCCTCCGCTATAATACACGTATGTCTTAATAACCCCTACATTTCTATTAACGTTATTAATGTCTTAATATATAGTCTGTTATGGTGTGATATCTTGTCTTTAATTTATTTAAGCAATTTTTGCATAAGATTGAGGGAGGGAATTAGGAACTTCAAATGAAAAAAAAAATCTAAATAAGATGTAAATGGAAGTATTGCCGTTAGTCGCCCCCCCTCCCCCACCCCCCACACCACAATAATGGCTTGAAGTGGTAACACACAAAAGGGCTATGCACATGGTAGGAATGAGCTCAGCTGGAACACATTCTGCTTGTCTTTAAAAATAACTCCACACACAAATGGGACCCGTCTTTTTTCCATCCTTCCCAGGGAATTATTTCAGGGTCATCCCTGCAGCCTGAGGCCTGGAGATGCAGAAGAATTCATGTGACATTGTCCCACACTTCCAGAGGGGAGATTTGGTGTATTTAATTTATTAATAGAGGTTTTGGAGGAACAAACTCAAATGCATGTTCATGCGCACACCCTCATGGATTGGTGCAAATTTGCAAAGACATTTACACACACATACACACACACGCTCACTCTTACATAAAAACTATCGCTCCCTCGCTCTCTATCTCTCACACACTCACCCTCACACATTCACTTACACAAATGTACAAATACATGTTTACTCATTTGCACTCTCTCATGCAAGTATACACACAGGCATGAACACATGCACACACGCACCCATGCACAAAGGCACACACGCACACACACACAAGCACATACACAAACACACAAATACACACACTCACACTCATACACACGCACACACACACACACACACAGTCTTATTCTCTCACATAGACATAAAACATTCACTCATTTGCTCTCTCTCTCTCTCTCTCTCTCTCTCTCTCTCCCTCTCTTTCTGTCTGTCTCTCTCTCTCTCTAACACACACAGTGGTGTGTTTACTTGTGTTATTCTGGCCTTTGGTGGTGGTGGACCTGGCTGGTGATGATGATGTCATGTGTGGCCTCCAGATCCTGGTGTGATGGGCAGGAGGGAATCACAGAGGAGACGTCCGGATGCGCCATTCTGACCTCCCGATACTCCGGCAGAGTGTGAGTGTGATCAGGAGAAACACTGACAATATGGAGCAGTCTGGACTTGTCAGACCTCCTTTATTAAACAGAGACTAAGGGGAAATTAGACATCACACCACTCTAAGATATTATCCAAATGATGCCAGACTGTGTCCACTTCATTCAAAGTCCATACAACAATTGCTACAGGAATGCATAGAAATATAGTTACAGCTTGAAAATATTTACAGTATGGGCTATTTAATGACATTTAATGACATTAATGACTGTTACATTTACTTTTATCAGACCAGACCAGTCAATAGATTAATTAAACCAATTAATACAAACAACTTACTTTATTGTTCTTAACAAAAGACTTGTCATAGAGGATATTACTGAATAGGAATAGTTTGTAAAACATTAGTAAACAAGGTGAAAGGGAGTATAATGATAAATACAGACAACAGAGAAGGAAAAAATAAAATGTGACATTAGAATAAGTTATAAGGCATAAGAAAATCTTGAACTAAGATGTATGAACATGCCTGATACAGCAATGTGCCATTTTGTGAGAGAACTATTATGAATGTGATAAACAGCAGACTAAACAGCAGACTAAACACTTGTAAAGTAGTTGAAATTTAAGATTTAAATAGCTTTTGATCAGTGTTGTTTACTAAAGGCCTGATCACATTTGACTGCCTGAAGCAGATGAGCTCTACCCTTTTGCCCCTGGGGTACACCTATGTACTCCTGGGCTGGGGTCTAGCCTTTGCCTCTGCATAGGATGGAGCAAGAGGTGAAGGTCTGCTTTTCATTTTTATTTCATCAATGTATTTTTTTTTTAATTCCCATCCTAATATTTCTTTTCCTGGCTTTAGGCACATCTTTGCCTTTTTACAACTCACCCCTTGAGACAGATAAGCCCTGAAACTGCCAGTGGATTGACACCCTGGGACTGTACTTCTCAATTAGCACCCTTAGCTGACTAGTTACTGGTTGTGATTTATCTTTAGGGTATTATGGGTAACACAGGAATGAACTTTATCTGTTAAGTGTAATGCAGTGTCTAGAAGTCAGTCAAAAGAACAGCTCATACCCTTATGCCCCAGCACCACATTGAATAGATGTGGCAGTGTGGCATAGTGGTTAACATAGTAGTAACTGGAAGGCTGCCAGTTCGTTTACCCACTGGAGCATTGCACTTGTACACTTGGGCAAGGCACTTATCCCAGAATTGCCTCAGTAAATATCCAGCTGCATAAATGGGTAACATGTAAAAAAAATGTAACCTATGTAAGTCACTCTAGCTAGGAGTATCTACTAAATTCAAATAATGTAACGTAATAATGTCTTAATGTAACATCATGGTGTCAGTTAGCCAAAATATATCCATTTAAAAAATGGATTCATGATGTGATAGTGTCCCAATCGTTCTGCAGAAGGTAATAGTAGTGAGTCTGTAGAACAGGGACAAAGAAAAACTAAGAGTCCTATTGATTAGATTAGTATTTGTTAGATTTAGAGGTAAGTCTTGACTTTCTATTGGATTGGATTTTACTGTACCAATATGAGACTGATGTTTATATATTTGTGTGTTTATCTATTCATTCAAAAATGAATGTGTTTTACTTGGGAGCTTGGAAGACTTAAACATATCTTATATTGTTTTCCAGTTTCTGTTTCTGTGAGTATACAACTGTCCTGGTGAGAGTAAAGTTTTTTCATTGTTCTTTTATAGATTACCATCATCTACTCTCTACCAGTCATGACCTCTTCACCCTCCATCCAACTTTGCCTGTTCTCCATAAACTCCAGCACTAGAGTTGCCAGTTATGTCAACTAATCTCATTACAAATTAAGCAATATACAGTTGTTTTCACCTAAAGGTAAAAGCAGCTAGCCTGCTAATCAATTCTAAAAATTAATCAACGCTGGTCCTCTTGTATTGTTGTATATTTCTCTGAAGCCAGTCCTGTGAAAGCTCTTTTTTGGTGTTTTTCCTTTGTTGGGCCTTGATGTGGAACTTGCATTACAGCACCTCTCCCCAGCTCTCAGCTGCCATCAGATATAAGGGTTGCTCATTGAAAGACTTGCCAGCTGCACTTGTGCAAACGACAGCGTTTTTCCCCGATTACATTTCCAGGATCCTCAGCAAATGTGGGTTTAATGTGACCACACATTGAACCTAGGAGTAATTATAAAGCCCTGGTTATCAATGTGTGTAAACAGTTTCATTTTCGTCCCACTAAACCGCTTTGTGTTTTTTTTTTTCCTTTTTCTAATTCAGTCAATTGACCTTGACTGTACCAGTGAAGCCCCATAGACTGGATCCCTCCTCCTCTCTCTCTGTCCTTCCCTCTCTACCAGGTTTAAAATCCCATCAACAAAATTATCCCAATATCCTGATTACGACAGGAATGGCCCTGTGCAGAGGCTGCCACGTTCAAATATTAATATTCAAATTAAAATATACTTTATTACATTATCTCGCTTCTCAGACTGACTCCTTAATTTTTATGGGAGCGGTTATATGATTTACAGAGGCATTCATATAAGACCTGTCCACAGTCATTAAATTAGCCTAGCCTGAATAATTTGATACTCATCTTAAACCGAGACCCACATTTAAAAATAACTGTATGGCTAACTGCTTGTTCTGTTCATCTCAGCCCTCCCACATACAGTAACAAGACACACAGATCCCCACTGACACATGGCAGGCCTCATATACGCTCTGGAAATTACTTCAAATGCTTTGTATTTTTTCTTTTTTTCATGATTACATCTAACTCTACAGTAATTCCGTGTATTCTGTAATGTAACAGAAATCAAAGTAATCAGTTAATGCAGTGGCTTTATTTATAAAATCCCAAATTTTGCAAGCCATTTTAAATCACATTACACAATATTGGAGAGAAAACATTCTGTTTCTCCATCTGCTTAGTTCCAAATTTACACAGGTTGTATGTAACAACACTGTAATATTTATGGACTCCTTGCTTGTTGTGAAATTTTATATGTGAGGATTTATTGTAGGTTGAGCTGGACATAAGGTATTGGTTGTTTGGGACATCCAAAATACTCACAGCTGAAATGAAGAGAATAGTAGTGTAGTTATTGAATCTGACTTTGGAGATGATCACTTTCATTAAATTAAAAATATGGCTACATAGTATGCTACTGTTTTGTGGCTGATATTTGTATGGCTGATGCAAACTGAAGCAATCCAATATGCAAGCCCTGTGTTTGTGAGGTACCTGGTAATAACCTGTGTAGTTCACTCCATGCATTCTGGTATAAGCTGGGTGATGGGATGTTATGAAATATTTAATGTTGCTTCTGTAGAAATAGCTACAACTATATTTGTCCAAATGTGGCATTTCAGAAAATGTCAGTTGGAATTCCAAGATCATTTCTGAGGAGAATAGGGATCCATTTAGCTTACACCTGCTGTAATATACACATAGTAATGCATGTTTGGAGTTTGCTGTCAGAGAGGCAATTACTGAGGAAGGTCACACTGTCTTTTAATTTTCATGCTGACATTTTACAAAGCTGTTTGTTAGAATATTTTTATGGAGACCAGTGTACTTTGTATAGAACAAATATTATCTTGTTTTTACAAATGAAATGGAACCTACTTATTAATTTTGTCCAGTGCTGAAATGTATGGCTAGATCTAAATTCTAAATGTGCACCATTAATTGCCATTTACATCTTGCTTAAATCTTGCTCATGTGAGTTGAACTCTTATCTAGTCTGGCACATGTATCTGTTTTCCACATGAATGTGCAGGGTGTGTGCACTGACAAGCAGTATGGCTCTGCTGTCTCAGTTACATGTATGTGAGTGGAAGTGTCAGCTACAAATTAGAGCATGTAACATTCACATACTTGGTCCTCCTCACATGGCCAGCCTTTGTAAGTAAATTACCAAGTCTTAGAACACACTGTCAGTTCTCCTTCAGCTCACATTAGGGTACATGTCCAGCTAAGTGTGCCACATTTACCGAACAAGGATGGAGCCACTGTGCCAAACATGGAGCTGCTGGTCAAGACGACTTTAAGACCTAGGTGTAATGATGGTCATTTACAGACAATTTAGGGCAATCAGTCATGTTTAACAATTAGGAGCTGACACAGCGCACTGGTCAACAGCTGTGGTGGGTGTGTGTTTGAGGAGGTGGAGGGCGTTTCCGCAGTGGGCCTGGACAGGTTTAACTGCCTCTGGATCTCCAGGACTCCTCTGACACAAGCCCTCCTGGATCATCCCTGAGTGCACATCTTCTGCTCCTCATGTTTCCAAATTTAGCACGTCTCCTGCTGAGTTCAATTAGGCGGAAGTTCTTAACCTTTTGCTGCTTTGCTATGAAAGGACTGTTTGGAGAGATTCCACTGCCAGTGTAATTCTAGGCAAAGCACTAAAACGGCAAGGATTTATTCTGTTTTGATCTGGCTCCCAAAGAACACAGTGAAAAACCTTTACTATAACAGCTGGTAACAGTAGTGGCTAAATCCCTGCTTGGTTTACACTTGTATTGAAAGATGACGACAAATTGTTCTGTTGGCCAATGTGAAATACGGGAGACAATACGTAAAACGAGTAAGACAAATACTGCTCCCGGAACAAATCTGGAAAAATGTACCCCTTGCACACTATTGTGAATTCACACTTTTTATGACATACCAGTGAGTGGAAGTGATGTCATGGTTAACATGAAACTTTCTGTATGGTAGCTATACTGTACATTCTTAGCATTGGATGACACTATGGAGCCTTTTCCTCGAGTTCAAACGATTTTGCAGCACACTGCCGCACTACTCCATACTCATCAAAAACAAAGCACCATTTCACCAGTATTATGGGTGTATAAAAGGCTTGTTATTTACGTGAATTGAACATATAACACTTACACATGCAAACCTGAAATGTAAAAAAGTGACTGAAACAAATTGCTTGTGTGGGCTGCAGTAAAATTGCTGCAAAGGCATCTCACACAGATGTGAAAGTTAATAACTTATCTTTTAACTACAAACTCCTAGGCAGCAGAAATCCTACACTTTAACAATGTTATTCCTAAATAGCTTCAGGTGAATACTGCATAAGTGCACAAATGACTTTTCAACTGTTTATTAATTAAAAAGACCTGATACCTCAATGAAGGGCTGAAAGTGCAGTAAAAATTACACTTGCTGAAAGTACAAAAAACTCATACATAACCTTCAGAATACACTGCTTCAAGTTATATAACTAAATAAATAAAATTAAGTTTGTATTCTAGGTTGTGCTTGAATATTATCATAACACAGCAACCTCCTGCATCCTCTACATTCTCATTGTGCTTACACAAAACTCAAGCACAATATAATAATTCAGTTTGTGAAATTACATTAACACATAGGCCTAAAACAATCATGAGGCTTGTAGACACAATGTTACCCTTTCGATGGCTTTAAAAGAGGTCTCAATTGTGGGTAGCAGCATTCCTTGTGGAAACTGCTGTACTTCCTTGACTATCTCACAGAGAGAAAAATGCAGACACAGCTTTATCAAAGGTGCAAATAGGCCGCACAGCCCCTCTTTCTCTGGGCAGCACTGTGGTGGAGTCCTGCAGCCATCCCAGAATCATTGTCGCTGCCTGCAGCCAGGAGTTGATGGTAGCAAGGAGACACGGCAGACATGGGCGAGTCGCCGCATCACACTATGCCAGACATCACAACTCATCGTGGTTCTTGGTCAGGTCCTCTCCGTAATTGGTGGCCTGGCTGCCCACAAACATGTTCCAGTTATCCAGGATCTCCTCTTTGGTCAGCATCTGATCCTGGAACCCACACACAAAAGTCAGACCCGGGTTAATTACAGTCACTCACAGTGACACGTTTCATTACAAACATTTTCCTGCTCATCATCATCGTAACTTGGACTGGTTTCATAATGACTGGTCCAACCGTCACTATGAAATAATGCGTGTATCTGTAAATGAAAACCTAGTTGACTAGTAAGCTAGATTCCGTTCATCACTGAAATTAAATACCCTTTAATATAAATATTACCCTTAAATACCCTACCCTAAAAACTCTAACTGATATTTTGTTAAATTCTGTTTATCGTTGGAAAAAGCAGAAACGCTAGATTAGAACATTTTGAACTTCAACGTATTTGTCTAGGCTAAGCAAGATATTATGTTTCCAAAGTTTCTTACGTTATTCACTGCAATGAAACTGTTTCATAATGTAGTTTAAAATCAAAGGGTGTTGCTGAATAAATTTATGAGTTACTGTTATAAACCGAAGCCTGCTTGTTATGGAAAAACATATTCGAAGAAAGAAGTGCATGGATTACTTAAGGAGTGACCTGTTCACAGTTAAGAGTCTACGTAACCTGATATTCATGATATCGTAAATCTTGTTATGACTCCCACAATAGTCCACTAACATTTATTTGTAGAACTACAACACTTCAGGTATTATTTATAATACCATTTTTCCATGTAATATATTGCATAACACCTTTGGGGCTTGGAAGCATTTGAGGTATCTTGCGAATTAGTTGTTGTTGCCTGCTGTAGCACCTTAACCCTTTCGCACGTAACTTATTTTTCATGCTATGTAGCGCGCGTGTTACATTACATGGTTTGTTATGTTTTCATTAGCATTATTAAGCTTCTCATAGTTTTCAGTTAACATTTGCTATATTTTTAATGTTAAATTGCTGTTTCCTCAAAGCTAAAATTAGCTAGAATTTTTTTCCAATGTCATGTTCTAATTGCACCGGTTTTAGCATACGCACTTAACAGCTAATCACACCGGTGTGACTGTACATGCGAAAGAGTTAATATGACGCCGTTGGCACGCGAATGAGTACATACTTCAGCTTACGCAGAGGACATCAGTTGAGTAGGAGGTCCTTCAGTGTGGCCCAGGGCACATTCGTGTACACACTGCTAAACAAATGTGGCCATATGCGGTTCAGACCACCTCCGAATGTGGTCTGAGCGATCGGAACTCAATGCGTCTTGGGTGCATTCACACCTGTACTTAGCGCTCTCCACTTGTGATCGGATCACCCACGATGCATGTTAATGCCAGGTGTGAACAGGACCAGAAAAGTGCTGAACTACTGAAATAGCATTTCTCCAACCAGAAAAGCAGGGGGAAAACTCCATGCATTAATTTGAATTCTCATTATCAATTCAGCTTGATCCCTTACATTGCATTAAGTGTTAAAATTACTTTTACTTTTGTATTTTTTGTATGGAGTGCTCTGATAACACATGACTTCCCCTTGTAAGACTTACTAAAGATTACCTTAAGAGGTTTTATCTCTACCTGTATCAACTGAAACAATTACAGGGACCAACAGCTTAGAACACTTTGGAAATCAGCTGCATGGTCTAAGCTGTGTCTCGCTCAGACAACAGAATTGAACAACATCACTATTTTTGAAAAGCAAATGCATATTAACAGTGAGTGATGGTGATAGCCTAAAATGTGAATAGCTGCTTGCCCTGAGGATAATGGCATTATATATAGGTCTTATGGGAGGTTACGACTGTACCTGGCTAATGTGGGGGTGAAAAGCAACACTTGCAGTGCATGTGCGCTGCACATCATGAATGGACTGTGGCAATAAGAGATGTGGTACTGCTCACCTTGTCCACATCAGACTCATACACCAGGTGTCTGGCCTCGGCTTGGGCGTGGTCGTAGTCCTGAGGGAGGATCCAGTGCCGAATCTCCTCCTTATCCATCTTCCCGTCCTTATTGATGTCCCGGAAGTCAGAAAACTGGTCTCGCTCAGTCCTAACCCAGTCTGGTTCTGGCCCCCCCTCTTCATGTGCAAACATGTCAGCTGCAACACAGGGGAGCATAGAAAAACAGGTTTTTTTCCAACCCCAAACCCCCAATGAGCTTTGCCTCCACTAATAGCCTCTTTATGGGTAAACAAAGGCTGTATGACAACTAGGGGCTGTTAAAAATATATTTTAATATACATTACATTTTTAATAATAAAATTGACTCATTAAGTACATAATATGCTGTTGCACTCCCTAACAACAAACAGGCACAGTAATTGGGGCACAGTGAACAAAACACAAACAAAAACATAAACTAATGAAAAAAAAAATATTTACACTGCCCTGAACTAAAGGGAGATTATATCCAAATGAACTCGATATTCTGTTATTTCGGGTATGAACCATAAAATCAGGGTGTATTAAATATAAATAACCTCTTGTGGACTATTCATTTGCCGAGAAAGCAACCTGATTGACCTACTTAGACAGAGCTTGTGCGATTTCTATCCGTCTTCAAGGTCAGAGGTCAAGATGCATACACGTTTTCAGACACGGGCCTTTAATTCAATCAAACGCTTTGCTGTGTTATCCCCCCCACACCCCCCAAAAGAGATGAGATATTCAGTCAACCCATCCACAGCAAGGGCAGCCGCCATGGAAAATAGCGGGCCACGACCTCATGAGGGTTAATTTCAGAAAGAATGTCAACAATGGGGTCTCTGAACAGCACATCCACCATGTCCAGGCTTCAAGTGAAGAGACAACACTTGTTCAGGCTATAACAAATGCTGACAACTACCTAGTAATTATAGGAAGGTAATTTTGCTGAATGGACTTTAATTACAGGGGAAATTGTACTTCTCCATTGTGTCACCGGTACATGGAGAGCATTCCAAATGGGCATCCTAAATAGAAATCAGACGCAGGGAGAGGAGCTGTCATCATTTTTTCTCCTTCTGCAGTTAGATACTAAGGGTCATTATCAGGTAATTCTTAATCACTGACCTGCAGTAAGCTATTAATTGTATTCCTGTGAATTAAGATAATTCTAATTAGCTTGAGCTGAGGGAATAACTCGTGTTCATGTTCGTTGGTAGACAGAGTGGAGTGCATCTGTAGGACTTCAGACACCAACTCCGATAACGCAGAAGCGGGGGGAACAGAGAGTGTCCTCCTCATTTCTGTAGTAAATTCACAGGCAGGAACTGGAGCAATAAAAAAGCATTCCAAACCAGTTTCACAATGGGTAAAGTCCAACAATTAGACAAACAGTCATGTCTGACCATCTAAACTCACCTATATACTCATCCTCATCCACGTATCCATCCTCATTCTTGTCTATGTCTTCCAGTGTTTCCTGAAAATAAGAGATACGGCCATCATAAACATCTCCTTCGGAGGAGGAGGATCCAAGATCTGGGGAGTGCCACATTGTGATGTCACAGCCAAAAAAACAGAGCCTTGTGTGCAATATATGTTTCTTGTATGCTTTGCTGCTTTTATTACACAGGGATGATACTATGGTACTACTGACATCAGATATGTTTTGATTTTGCTCTTCAATCACACTTTAATATAGAACTGGGGTCTGTCTACTCAAAAGTATAGATGTAATTATGTCATGTATATGGAACGTATTTCCTTTAGGGGGCTGCTTTTTACTGTGATATCTCCTGCCCATGATTCCCTTAATTTCTCACAGTTTTTTCTCTTGATGCTTAAGGATTATTTTTGTCAGGGAGACATCATCTGTTGAGTCCTCATTGCTTTGTTGCACCACTGTCAAAACATGGCCCATAGACCATAATGCTCCCTTATAAAGTATGTGAAAGCTTGACTTCCCATATTAAATGGATCTCATCCACACATATGTGAATGCATTATATAATAAATGCTGAATAATGTAAATTCAAGCACTTTACTAGGTATATCAAAATATATAAAAATAACACAGCTGGGTAATGGAAGAAAGTGTGATTGTCTATAGGCAGTGCCTAGTAATTTGAATTTTAACCATTCAAAGTAATGTTCAATTTTTATTTGCCTGTAATGTGATTTTAATTTCCAAGATGTGGACCTTATTTATAGCCAAGATATGTTATCACACTAACACAAATAAGGAAATATTGCCAAAGCTGGGACTGAACAGTAACATTTTCATCAAATATAAATAATGTATGTGTTAAAATGGGTATTACAACTTTTATGACTTTAGCAGCCTAGTGCATTAGTTCTCCTGTTTGCCACACAAAAGTGTTCTGCACTGCCACCAAATCTGTATTTAAAAAAGTCTTTAAATAGCATGGCAACATGTCCTACATGATGAATCGCAAACTTTTTCAAGAAAATATGTTGATGCTTCAGTGAGGCAACCAAATTACTCCAACTCAAACAGTGATTATCAAAATATACTGTTATCATGCATTCCAGTTTCCATCAGTGGTCACAAAACAGTGGGTTCTCTAGATTTCATTCTCAGATATAAATACTTATTGGTCTAGCCTGAGAGCCAACTCTGCTGCAGTGGGAGCACCTGCCATGCAACTCGCCAAAGAATATCCAGCAAAAACACAGATTCATGTTTAGGACAAGCCATTACCAAGGAAACTTTTAATGGTTTAACTTACAAGGACCACAATATCTTTCATGTGCTCAAATTCCTCGGGGTGGAGGAAAGCTGTGAATTCTTCACGGCTGGCTGCCAGGTCACCGTCAAGGTCGGCTGCCTTGAACCTCCTCTCATCGCGAGGCAGCATCTTCTTGAAGCTGAACTGATCAGTGGCATCTTCAAACTCCTCCGGATTGGCTGCAGAGGCAGGGGAGACAGTTTAGTGTCCACACAGTGCAGTACCGAGCACTCAGATTGGTATTAAATATCCCACATCAAAGCGTAACATCAGTAGGCATGTTTCTGAAAGACCAAAGGTTTTTACATTAAAACAGACCATTTGTTTGCTATGAATTGCTAGAATAAAAGACTTGCTGCAGTGAGATGTTTTTGAGGATAAAGTTCCCGGTTAGCCACCCTCATGCATGGCAATATTGTTACAATGTATGATCAGCCTCACAGTGCTACATCTCATGAGTGAATTTTCAGGCACATTTCTATGGTCAGTATCCTACCAAGATAGTATCCATATGTTGCTTTTTTGTACTCCTCCCATGAGATCTGGTTGTCTTTGTTGAGGTCATAATCAGACCAGACTCTGGCCACGTTCTCATAAACATAACGCTTCTGCACCCTTTTGATCCAGGTTTTAAGTTCGCTGGTTGTGATGTAGCCATCCCTGTCATTATCTATCCGGTCCACAATTTTCCTGAAAGATAAAACATTAAACAACGCTTTAAATGCACAACAAATACTAATACATTAAACAATTACCACAGTTGTCAGAACTGCCATTCCTCAAATGGTTCTGGGGGAATCCATTTAACAGGGATTTTATGAAGAAGAGCTATTGTAAGATAAGTGTGGTTGGTTTCAGAATAAAGTTTAATAGCGTGTTTTAAAAGTGTGGTTTCCTGCAAGATAACTCGGAACATGGGAATTCTCCTGATAAAGGTATTTAAACCTTGGGTGCCACGTTGTTATGTTAACAAGGGGCCTCCTACTTCAAGCCTTTCAGCAAAAGGAACTCCATGGACGCGCCGCTGCCTACGCCCATTTAAGCCAACGTGGTAAACTGGAGCCTGAATGCCACTCAAGTAATGTGGGAAATGATGGACTCAACGCTTGTCAGTATAAACATGGGAATTTCTAAATATTACCTGCGGAGTCCATCTTTGCAATCATGCCACGACTAACTACAAAAGGCGAAATTATGTAGAATATGTTAAAAGTTTGGGATGCCCTTAGGCAAACGATCCCGGTCACTCTGGCATACTTTTACAAAACTAAGTAAGACATTCCACGTATTTGCCATAATTATACAAATAAATCATATCACTACATTAACTACACACATTTTTGGAAACCGTGAATTACGGATCACTTTGTCTTTTCAGCGTAAGGCACACAATTCCGTTTTATCTTCCTGCTCATTTAAAGGTTAGGATTTTAGAATGCACAAGTGGATTTAACATATTTCTAAATGGGCTGCAACTTTAATGCTGTTACTTACCTTGTAAATATGCAACCACGCAACTCGCATCAACGTTATGGAACACTAATCCTTTACAAAGTTTCCTCCCAAATTATTGAAGTGTGGAGACACTTGTGGAAACAACTGTTCACAAAAGTATATAGTATAGTATATAAACACTACACTGAAAACACACTGGGTCAGTACCAAAAATAAAGGCTATTCAGGAGGAGCAATTTATCTCTGGAATGCCGTCATTAGCGCAATGACTACAGAAACTTAAGTGAGCTGTGGTCTTACCCAAGCCTCTCTTTGCTCTCCTCCGGGGTCAACTGATCAAAAGTAGTGGCCTCTTCTTTGCCTAAAAAGGCCTCATGGTCATACCGGTAGCTCTGATTGTCCTCGTGTGGCTGTCGGCTCAGTTCGGGCTCATGGTGAACCCTTTCTTTCTTTAAAGTGGGCTTACTCAACGCCACACACGTACACAACAGAAGGTACGCAAAGCCGCATACATCCATTGCTAATACTAAGAAACTAGCTAGTTACATAGGCAATTAATTGCCAGAGTGTGATAACAGTTTGCTACAAAATTTCAGAGAAACCGTACTTAGAAAGTTGTATAAATATCAGGTAGCTATTAAACCCAGGTAGCTGTTACAGTCTGTGTTGTACTGAAGTCCCTAGCTACAAGAGTATCTCAGTCCTGTCGGCTACATTAGTTTGCCTGTGCTAACTTCGCTCAGCGCTCAGTTGTTTTTACGTTTCAAACATACCCGGTTGATTACTATCAGTTACCACAGACTACAACCTAGTATCGATTTCTCGTAGTTGCTCTGAGTATTTTCCATTCTCAGAAACCGATTCAGGATCAGTTTATCCACCCCTAATGATGAACCTGAAGCATTTTAAGTAAAAGACGCATACTGATCCAAAATCAGCAATGGAGGCAGATCCTATGCACCCTATTTCGATTTCGCGCACAGCCATTCAGCTAAGCGATAGCACGTCTCATAGCCAGTAGCCTGATGTTAAACTGCCTACTATTGGTCGTGGGCATGTCTGTAACGCGAGAAGGGCGCCACGTTGCAAGATGACACGCAAGTGAGTTTGCTGTCACGAGACGCAAGCAAGTTTTGGGACGCCTGGCCTCGCCTGCGGTGAAGTGGGCAGGTCACCTCAGAACGTTGTGGCTGCCAGCTTTCTTATTGTAAACCAAATAAAACATCTACGTTGTTTTCGAATTGGAGACCTATGTTTGCTTTGTTGTTCTGTTTTGTCTTCTCACATGGAAATGTATCCAGTATACAATACATATCCTGGCATCTGTGTGTATGTAGACAGAGATATCCAGTAGTAACAGCATATTAAAAAAAATACAACTTCCTTGTGGTGCTGAATGGACCCTGTGGGTACTGTTGTACAGCACACCATGGCCATGTCAGTGGTTTTAATCTTAGAAAAGGACTCCACTTCAAAAGGCAGCCAGGCTGAGTAGCTGGCAGACTGTTCAGTTTCTTTACAGCGCTGTGACAGAAGTTGGGGTATGTAAGAATCCACATTCACCTATGTCATTTCCATCTTTTTTCAAGGTGTAGCAGGTGAAGCCAAGTAAACTGAGTGTTATTAGTGTTTTGTAAAGTTTTCTAAAGCCCAGGGTGTTTGTATTTGTTTGTTGGGCATAGTCAGTTTCACCATAGGTATTACTGAATGTGCAACATACATTTGATCTACAAGCAATAGTATGACATTTACACTTAATTACCCCAAATGAGAGTGGAAAGAAGTGTCTGACTATGTATAAAAATAATTCCTTCAGTCACAGAGTGGTAGCCTTTCACCTTGGTCACTTCCTCATTCAGCTTCAGCTTCCTCATTAGTGAAACTATTCAACAAGAGCCTTTACAGGTATATAAATGTGTATATGTGTATATCGTTTTATAGGGGAGCTGCTGTCTACTGTTTACATTTTCACAAACCCACACCACCCATAGCCTAGAAAGGGACAAAATTGCTACCCCACTCAGCACCAATATATAGCTTGCTTTCAGGGAAGCAAGCTGTTCCAACTGGCCTCAAATCACAATTTAAAATACAAACCTTATTATTGGAAAAAAAAGTCATGGAATAAGCATATCTATAATGATTATTCACACATTAGAAATACATTACCATATGTTGTAATATGCAAGAGTTAACTTTGTAAGACCCACATAGAACTTGACCATAGACTGCCACCTCATATCCTACTCCATATGCAATAAAACATGCATTTTGTCATGTAGTGTTAGTGTAATATGTTAGCACATGGCTTTTTTGCATAAACTGCATACCACACATTTTGATAATAAAATGTGCCTACAGCTACTGGCCTTTTGTATCATGAATGAATTTTTAATGTATTTTAATAAGTTTTAGACAGCCCATTTGAATCAGTGTGCTGAAGAGGGATAGCGTTATGTCTCATTTTTCAGGCGAATCTTTCAGTAATTAAAACATTGTATAATCTAGTTGTGTTTTATTTCATTCAGACCTGTCTGATCCCCCACCCCACCCTACCCTTTCAAATTCAGCTCACTCACACTCACTGTCAAACAGTTGAATGATACAACATATACTGTTGCTAATCACCTCAGTGGAGGACAGGACTTCAAAAAGTGTGAGTGAGCAATGAGCAGAGATGAAGGAAATATTACTCGCAAAACCTATAATTAAGAGTTTGACGTGAGACAAAGGCTGCAGTGACACTGTGTCAGCATGCTGGATTAATGTGTTCTCTTCTACGCAAATATTTCAGAGTGGGGAAGTTGGGGGGGGGGGGGGTATGGGTGACTATGGCAACAAACAGTATATTAAATGCATTTGGTTAATTTAATTAAGAAAAGCTTATGTTGAAAGACATGAATTGTTAATATTTGGAACAAGATCTTGCTGCACCCTGGCTCTGCCCCCAAGCCAGAACCCATCTGTACTGATTTGTGTTCGGACACCATACAGCCCAGTAGGCACTCTCACAGTACAAAGAGCTATTAACATGTATGACTGTGGTCAGATGCAGATAGCTAATTTATCCTCAGGCCTGAGAGATGGTGCAGGTCTAGTTATGGCAGATCTCGTTTTATTTGTTTTTCTGGAACAGTATTTCAGGCTCTGCCCTGCGGTGAGGGACAGTTTACACAAGTTTTCTCAGCACAGTATGCAAGGATTTATGTTAACCTCTTGGATTTATGATGACAGAAAAAGAACCAAAAATTCTCATGGTTTATCAGGAAATTGAGTAACTATAAAAGGAACTAAATTATTGTTTAGCGTAATTTTTTTGAGAAATGACAGATAATGGCACCAATTGGGGTAAACAAAATAGGGAGATAAGAGTAATCATTATGTCAATGTGTTGGCTGTAAACTATTCTAGCAGTTTCAGTGAAAGATATTCATTGATTATGTGTAACATTAATGTATCATTCAAACAATTGTGTGTGCCAACAGACTGATAATCACAAGGTTGCCTGCTGACAGCATACCGCTGGGTTGTATAAACAAAATTCAGTGATTGTGAATTGTTACTTGTTGAACACTGAACAATTCAAAATTTTGTTAAACTGCTATATCATTTCTATGTGCAAATTTCCATTTACTGAGAAGTGTAATATCTGTATATGTATGTGTATGTGTGTGTGTGTGTGTGTGTGTGTGTGTTTGTTTGTATCTTTGTCTGAGCCATATCTGCCAAGTGCCTGATTGAGTTGCACTCATATACACGTGGGTACAACAGATGGTGTGATTCCTAGAAAGTATAATCAGCAGTTAGTGGTGTAGACCCCTCTCATCCAGCAGAAAACATTGTCATTATTCTTCCTCATGATCACTTTCTGAACAGCACACACTGTTCATCTTATAGCCAGTGCAATGTTATGTACCATGCTTGTTATACCACCTTTTATCAACAGAGATGAATGATGACTTAAATAAAATCTTGTGATCTCCCTTGTGATCTCACACACACATGCATACACACGCGCGCACACACACACACACACACACACACACACACACACACACACACTGTTGTTTCACAGGTTTCATGTAAAGGTATGGGTTTCAGCCACAAAATAGTCAATCACTAACTACATTCATCCTTTTACATAATGGCATGTAATTGAGAATGATATAAACAGAATATCACTCTTCTCTCCCGAGAGCCCAATTGTCCATTAATTGCTTAAGAAATGACTGCTAAATATAAATGCGATGTTGTGGTTTGTGGAGTCAGGTAGCCCATTTGCACCATACTAAGCCATGAACCGTTTCTGTGGTATGCTGAAAAACACATGGACAAGTACACACACACACACACACACACACACACACACTACACATAGAGGAGATAACCTTATTCTTCTTTCCTGGAGACACCGTAATTAGTAACAAAACCAGGCTGCTATGCTAAAATAATATACTCTGTACAGTGCTTGATCTCCATTGCTAATATTTTCAGAGTAATGAGCAATGATTAAATGGAATAAATTCAATATAATCCATGCCATAAAAGTGTTAATAATACATGTTAAAGTATGCAATAGAGGTTAATGTAGCCTGGCATATTTATGGCCTGGTATAAATTCACACCTTGCCAATAAACTATGTTCCACTAAGAGCAAGATACGTAGACCAGACTGAGTCATTAGAGGATACTCCTAGTGCATGAGATCCCCTAAATCTGATCCCTCAGTGTTTCTGTGGAAATGCATTGTAACTCACCTGTTCTGTCAATACAGAATATTTTGACCTTTACAGTCCTTTCCATTTAGGTCCCTTGACAGACCCAGTGGTCTTGAAGAAAAAAACACCCACCCTCTCATGGCCAAGTTGTGGATTCCAAGTTTGAACTAAGGACAGAAAGTATTTGGGAAAAGAGCTAGAGAGCGTCACTCCGTGGCCCCCCACTCTTCTTGTTCATCTCACATCCTCTAAAGAATGGAGAGGTCTCGGCCCAGCCAGACCGAGAAACGTTAATAAACTTCTCAGCACCTCGGATGTATGTAGGGGGGAACTCAGTTCTTTTTTAATTACTACTGTAAAATAGAAGCAATCACAGAATCCTTCCGGTGACATTTTCAAGTGCCCGTCTGCTCCACTTGTGAGAAACAAATGGCCACGCCAGGCGCAATCGAGATTGAGTTTTTCATAAAGTCATTACTTCTGTCACTGGGACCATTTCCAAATTGAAAAATCTGAAACAATAAATGATGGCGAAGCAGTTAATAACTGTTAAGAAATCACATTTGGAAAATTGCATTTAAGCAATAACCTTTCTCCCTGTAATTAAATGACAGAAAGGTCCTGGTTTTAATTAAGTCAGCAATTTATAGTTATGAAGCCATACTTCACTATGCAGATTAGCGGTTGATAGGTCACAGAACACTCTGAGTGCATTTTTAGTAGAGCTGATCTGGTAATTACTCCGCTGTTCAGCGGTGACCATCGCTGAACCCAGCCTCCAGATTAAACCATTTTTCCCCTCTCCCTGTTCTGTGATGTATAACCGGGATTAGTCAATGTACCACCGCGGCTGCGTCAAGCATCTTTAAATTAAAATGGATTTTAAATGAGGGGCATCAATGGAGGAAATAATGTTTGAAGAAGTGCGCAGTGGAGATGAATGGGCCGGCAGCCGGGGCTGGCGCGAGGAGAATACATCATTGTTCTACAGGGGCCTTTATTCCCTGCCCTTAACTGTTGTTGGTCACAGATTTATGGGGAAGTAAAATGCTAATGTTAGTGTATTTATAAACATATGATGGCATTTCATTGGTAATTTATATACCATCACTGAGTTATGTGGCCCATGAAAGGGAGATTAAATGCAGTTTTGGACAGCTGAGAGGGTGCATTAATATGGCTTTCACATGTTATTTAACTAACCTCTGCGATCCATATTACACATTGATTATTGGATTGTGGGGGTGCTTTAGAAATGATTACTTTCAAAGTGCTCCCCGGGCCTTATTTTCCCTACATGTAGTGTACTGTAATTCAAGGGCTGCATAATTGTCCAGTTGGAGGAGTGTTAATTCTACATTTTGGTGGCCTCTGGGAATATGACATTCATTAGACTACATGAATATGTGTCCAGTGTGAATTTGTGTAATAAAATGTGGCATTTTTCTGACACTTCATTACAGGAATTAAAAGGAATGTTTGTGATGTGCAGGATTAACTGCAAGTTTGTATGTGTGAGGCTGCTGCATTTAACAGTGCTGTGCTAAAGTTTGATCAACTGTCACATGAAAACTCAAATAGGCAAATTTGAGGCAAATATTTCCTTATATTATTTGATATGGTCCTTAATAAGACTTTCTATATCTCTTCGGCATGGATCTATTATTCACTGTCAGAATGTGTTTTCTGTTTTCTCACACTGCATTTGTAATTACAAAATTGCATTTATTTATCTGCAGTTTGTACGTATGTAATCTATAAAAGAATTAAATTATAATTAAAAGATGTGGCACATAAAGTGTTCACCTTCCCCTGTCTAGAAATCTAGGTGCTACATTATATTGGCACTGTGAACTGTGTCTACAATTCTCAGCCCCTAAGACTTTGTCTTTGAAAAGTAAACCTGAAAGGGGCACAAAGAATGAGTAAGATCCCATCCCCTCTGACAGATAAACCTGTCTGGCACAAAAGTGCTGTCACCCACATAATGGCAACTTTCCATCTGTTCAGGAGTTCTACTGTCCGCTAGCTATGGTGTAATTACCCCGCTTATATTACCTGTGGCACACTGCACAAAACACTTCATTTTTGGCCCAACCAGACCCTTTTTGCTGAGAAGAAACTACCCAGAAAAAGAGACAGTGCAGTGCTGGCAGCAGCCACAGTAAACACTAGTGTTCAGTCAAGGTGTCCTTGTATAACTACTCTACTTAAAACAGAATCATAAGGCATTGATGGCACAATTGCTTTTTTCATCAGACTTTAAAACATCAAAACAAATTTACATGCATGGCAAACAATTAAACAATAATGGCGTCAGAACAATAAGCATCAATCATTTGGAGCAGCTTTATTTAAAGGATGAAAAGAGAGAAAGTCTGGCCCGGACCAATGCACACTGTTGAATATTTTGGCTGAAAGTCCCTGGCTGGCACTGTAATTGCGCCGGATGTTTATGTGTAAAGTGTGTTTGGAAGGGCTGAAATGCCAGCTATGTCTGTGAGCTGCTTTCCTCCGCCTGGCTGGCATGAGTGCAAAGCGAGGTGAACTGGATTTACAATTACACAAGTAATCATGCGCCGGGCTGCTCAATTTGGACTCTGCCATGCGCCCTCGCTGCCAAGCTGGGAGACCACATATAAACAAAGTGAGGGCCATACGCGGAGCATGGGCTGCGTGGCAGGGCACTGGGGACCTTCACCGAGGGGACAGAACACAGCAAAGATTGGCAGAGTGAAACTCACACCCACCTACAAACACTGGACTGTGTCTGGGCAAGTGTGCAGGCGAAGGCAGGGACACCGTCACCTGCTAATGCCACATGCCAGTTAAGCCCCTTTTCTGCATGTGAGGGGTGGATTTGAAAGGCAAACGTAAGGAGAACCAGGCAGGCTGTATGTTGCAGGCTGATTGGAGACCCAGCCTAGTAGGAAAGGAGATGCAGTGAGGAGGGTTTGAGGACAGAAACAGAGGAAAGGACGATGTGCAGATGCATGGGCAGAGAGATGAATGGAGAGACAGATGAGTGGGCTCATGGAGGGATGAGTGTGCAAGCAGACGGGTGCAGCTCCGGGCTCTGGATAATGCAGTACGGGGCTCAGTTCTAATGCGTTCTGATGAACTTGCGAAGTGGTATGTGGCTGCAGCGTCAGGCTGCAGCTCATGTCCCGGGGAGCGCACGCCCATGGAATTAAAACAGTTTTTTTTTTCAATGAATTACACCACAGCTCAGTGCTTCTTCACATGCCAGTTGCAAGTCAGAGCTCCTGTTGGGTGTATGGACCATTGGGTCCAGTCAGAATGGATCAGACTCAGGCTGTCACTCATCTATCCACAGACTCCACCACCAAATCATGAGCAAATAATCATATTAATAACATTAAACAGCAGTAATGTGGGGGGTTAACTTGACTTCTCTGGTCTATAAGAATGAGAGATGTCAGAGAACCCCTGTAGCCTAAATAAATATCTACAGCATGAGAGCAAATTGAAATACTTTATGGCTTGTTGCACCTACAACCTGACATTGTAGGTCAACAAACTGCATTTACTGTATTCTTTTACTGTATTTACTGTATCTACTGTATTCATTTAACTTCTTTAACAAATCTTGTTCTTGAATAAAGACAAAGAGAAAACAGCATTGTTCTGGGGAATCTTGTAATTTGGTATCCTCTTGCTTTAACAATCATGTGTAAAAATGGTCTTTTTAGCCTTGGTTTACATAAAATAATTGATTTTACTGCTGTGATGAAATTGCAATCCATCATGAAGCACAGATGGGAGCCTGAAGTCCATAGATTCCACCCCACCCCATGCACACACATGTATATGCACGCATGCACACATGTACACGTGCACATATGCACAAAGAAGTTCTCCCATAAACTTTTTGCTTAGCAGATCTCATTCAGAGGACTGTAAATTTCTCAATGTGTGTAATGCAAGAAGGAAATATAGAGGAACAAGAGGAATTAGAAAAAGAGACTGAGAGAGAAATAGGGGGAGAAAGAGAGTGGGGGGGGGGTTGCAGCTGGCAGGCTGGGTGTGGGCACCATATGTGCCATCCCAATCCCATCGTGTTTGCCTTCAAATGCTCCACAGCCATGATCACCAGTCAATGGAGCGTTACGGCCGAGCCTGGCTGCGCCACGCTGCACAAGTTGTTCTTACAAATGCTGACCGAGGCAGAGCCTGCTCCCATCCCAGGTAAAGACTGTCTGTCTGTCCATGAGATGCCACCACCATGTACCCCATCATCAAGGGCTGAATGCAATCTACCATAGAGTACCACTGACCATAAAATAGGCAGTCAAGAAAGTATCATGCATAGCCATGAGCCGTGGTCAGTTGCATGATTGAGGGTTGAGAGACTGCAGATCCATAGAGAAAGCTTTATGCCAGGTGATGTGCCCAAATGACAAGAAGAACCCACTCTGAACAGAATCCACATTGCACCTTATAAAAAAAGAACAAACAAAAAATCCATCTAAACTCCTGATTAACAGTCGAACCTGAGAGGGCAGCCAGATGTATACCCTGGCCACATGTCCTTCATCTGTGGACCTAAAAGGTGATTGCACTGATGCTGTGCCACTAGATCTGGCCATGCGTGACTGCTTTTCTTGCCAAGCTCTGGCATATTTTAAAATTTATTTATTGTTTTGCTCTTGTTATGCACAATAAATGTTTATTATTTCACAGCCTGTGCCTGTCGTCCAAGCACATCTGGGTTCGAAGTGCTCAGCTAAAAAAGCCAGATCCAATATGGCGGGAGCAGATGTGCTGTTGGTATTTTAGGTAAACATGAATGATGGTATCAGAAGCCCCATATGCTGACTAGCAGAGAAGCAGAGCGCACCAGAAGGCCTTCAGCAGCCTCACTCCTTTCAGCATGGTTGCACCACAAACTGCTCTGCGGGGTCCTTTGTTCTTTACAGTCATCATTTAGCACGTATGAGTACAGTAGCCTGCTCTCCACTTGGTGGATGATGCTTTAGAATGAGTCATGACCGAAAAAGCAGAAATAAATCAACAAAAAACAGAGAAAGATGTCTAAAAATTTCATATTGTTATTGCATGTTTTGATTGATAAATTTGTAACAGAGAACAAGCAAGAGTTTATAACACAACTTTGAACATGAATGTTATGAGAATATCACTTTTTATGCTACAAATTTTGAAAACCAAAGCTGAAATAATCGTTATTACACTACAATATCAGACAACATGACTCCAAAACAAAACCAGACAAAAAGAATTCATGAGAAAATGGAAAACTACATAAAATTAAAGTATATTTGGATGGTGACTGTGGGAAATATGACTTTTGACATGTACCATGGTCCACATTCATAAATTGGATTGTGCAGCATTTTGCAGAGCAATGTGAAGAGCCCTTTTTCATGGATTGATATGTGTAGACATATGACAGTTTAAAGGCTGTAGAAACAGCTATTGGACTAATGAGGTCAACATCTCCCTCTTGAAAATATCAGGTCAGACAGGGTCTTTACATTAATAAAGCTCATTTTCACTTTCAGCAAGAAATCATTAAAACACTGTTGCTACTGGAAAATCACAAAATCCACAAAGATTAATTGCAAAACACCATTATTAATTAGATCCTTTAAAGCCTGTGGTTATTTCTCTTCAAAGGTCAGACTTCATGAGGGAAATGCGTGTAATCGTTCACAGAGAGAAATAAAGTAATATGCAAGTCAAACAGGTCCAACTGTAGCCAAAGAATGTAATTTTGTTTTATGTCCAGTGCTTCATATAAACTTAATGACAAGTGACAAAACAAACTATAGCAAATGGAGAAAGCTCTGAGCCCTCTAACAATTCCATGGAGTATTAGCAGAGTGTCTCAGGAATGAGAAGAAATGCTTTTTAAGATGGATGGATGGTGAGAATTTTGTATGAGCCCTCTCTATGTTAGCAGTGATGAGAACAATGAGACTTAATCCCACTTCATGATTTACCATTAAGCCACATATAAGCAAGCTACAGTATGTTGCTAGTCGCAAATCGGAGGATTGCTATAGCTAGTAAATTGCAAGCTACCAGCTAAGTAAGTAGCAATTGTACTGGTGGGTTTACATACCTGCACCCTAGTAGGTTTAGAGATGTACCTTTTTTTGAGGTGTGCAGTGATACAGGGTATTTATATGAGTAGCATGTATGAACTAGCGAGACGAACAGCATGACAATAATGTAATGTAATGTGATAATATATTGAGCATGTACAGTAGTAGTCCGTAGAGTGACTGTAGAGATGTATAGTGTAGGGCCCTCTGTATATTAGCAGTGATGAAACAGAGTGAGATTTAAAGTGAACAGAGAGAGTTTAGTACAGTGTAGGGCCCTCTAGATGTTTGCAATGTTGAGGAGATGTGAAGAATGTGCAGTGATAGTGCTGAGGGGATCGTTTTCATGGCAATGTGGTCAATGGGGCTTGACTGCATCATTTGGCCTCCTGGCTAGCCTGCGCAGGAGAGCTTCTCAGTGACATTTTCCATTTGCCTGAAATGGACACCCAGTCAGCATTTTCCCCTCATCTCCCTGGAAGGAATATCAAAACTGTACAATTCATATTTGGGAAATGGACATCATCTTGCTCTGACCGGGGCATTTCCACAACGCCCAAAGACAAACAACAAAACATGGTGCAACTGTAATACATGATATGCTGCTTAGAGCATTCTTAAGACATTCAGAAACCACAGTTACCATGTCTAAATATAATATTTACACATATGTAACCTGCACAGGTCATTCAACAGTAAATTATTTGTATACATATACAACACTTATGAATAAAGTGTATCCTCCCTTAAGGAAGTTTAATGAAACTGTTCCACACACCCAGAAAGAGTTTCTGCTGTATCTTCCTGATCAGAGTCCTTGCCACACCAACTTATGCTATCCTTCTTCTCACAGTGGTGCTGTGGTTGGTGCAGGCTTGGCTTCTGGTGCCAGAACCTTCCCCTGAGTCAGACTGTTGTTCTTTTTCTGTACACTTGGAAATATTGGGGACAGATGCTCGGCAGACCCAGCCCTCCACCGGCCCGGTTCCAAAAAAAGCATGGAGGGGAATGAAATGAGGCTGCGTACCGCCATTCCTTCCTTCATTCCTCCAATGCACAGATACCCTCCTCTCTGATCCACAACACAACTCTGAGTGCTGTCCTTTGGTAACAATGTACTGCACGTGCATGCAGATGCTGATGCCATGTTACTTTTACATGCAATAACGTGCATGAGTATGTGTGTGTGTTGTGTGTGTTTGTGTGTGTGACAAGCAGGTGGACAGATGGGCGAGGTGCAGGCGCGGGAACAGAACAGACTGGCGCGGGGCTGCCTGGCACAGTGACGAGAATGGAGCAGGTACAGCTGTGGCGGGCATCACTGCGGGCGCCCGCCACTCTGCCCACCTACTGCAGCAGCAGTCTGCCGCATACAGCCCACGCCGGCCAGCCATGCTCAGAGGAGACCTGTGTCGCATACACACCCTGATTGGGACAAAGACCCCTTGCTGTGGCCCATCGTGCCCAGCCACACATGACTGCTCAGTGACATCTAAATAATCCCACTGTCATTTCTCATTTAAATAGTACCACCTACCAAGCTCGATGGCTTCACCTTTACTATGTCACAGTCTATTGTTTAAAAACTGCAGAATTCTCCTGGATATATAATGCATTTCCCCTGAAGCATACAAATGCTCACACATAACCTCCTCCTGAACCCTGATCCCAAATGATATTCAGTGACATCAGTTTCAGAACAGAACAGGCTTGTTCTGATGGTGTAAGGTAGGGTTATATCTATGCTATGAAATCATAACTTTTTTTCTGAAGAGTATGCTGTGCTTTGACTTGAACATACAGCACCAAATCTTGAGCTTCACTCTTACAGGTCATCTCCACATGTGTCATATCTTCTCCTCTCTCTCTCCTTTTGCTTGGAGAATGATAGAGGGTCGGGACCTACAGCTCAGTTCCAGACAGACATGAAGTGCAGTTGTATGAGACCAGAATTACAGCATCCACACTCAGTTCAGTTCATTACCCAACTTTGTCATCCCAGATGTGGCCTTTCACCACTGCTGTCACTGTGTCTCCTGGGGACCTGCTCGGCAACACCACTCTGCTGCTGCTCAGACCGAGCTGTGATACGCTCTCCACCAAAACACGCCACTTTCAGCAGTTTAAAAAATGCCAAACAGCCAACAATATGAACATGTATGGGAAGGATGAAATTGCATACTGTCTTTAGGAACTCAAAGCTGGAAGGCTCTGGCAGTGGATGGATACAGAGAGGGGCAAAAGAGGGGGGTTGGTGGTTTGGAAACTGGGCAGTGGGCAGGAAGCACATCTGCCTGTGATTCTGTAGCAAGCCCGTTGGGGTTGGCGGCAGCACGGCATATGCTGCCTAGCAGGTGAATCTGCTTTTGTTCCAAGTTGTATTTTCGCTCTCTGCATACGGCTCTGGCACGTACTGCAATAACATCACCGTGACCTTCGAGCCTGTAACCTCAAGAAAACTTTTTGCTTCTGAGGTCACAGTATCTCAACAGCCACAAAAGTGGGTGAAAAGGTGTCAGCAGAGAGGATGAAGGTTACATAGACTAAAAGCTCATCACTTTCAAGAGCTAGGGAAAATATAGCCATGATTTTAGGTAGTCCTTCCAACCCTATTGGCTGATAACTCAAACAGCATGTCAGAAAAAAGTCACTATGGTGAGAAAAAAAACAAAAAACCTCAAATCTCAATATATAATCAGTCACAGTCTTCATAGCACCTTTTTGTTCTTGAGATATTTAACAATTCAATATTGATTGTGAGAAATTCACAGTGAACAAGCATAAAAAGTCACAGTGAACAAGCAGAAAGACATAGTCTTCCATAGAGACTGTATAATATGCTTTTAATATTCCCTGTTCTTCCCCCTTTTTAGGGTCTGCATGCTGGTACTTCCTTCTGGAGCAGGAATATTCAGCACCTGCAGGAGATATCTGGAGTGTTTGGTCCCCCCTTAAAATTAAGTCCCACAGCCTTCTTTGCCACTGCATTATGAAAGCCCTGCACTGAGGAAACCCACAATGGAATCCTGTATGAGTATGGCTTGGATGTCCACAGATTATACAGATTTTTGTAGTTTTTTTTTTTTTTTTGCAGTTCATCTCATGTTCAGTAAAAATGCTACATACAGGAGCTAGGAATCCATCATCACAATGTTCTGTTTTAAGTTAGGATCTTTGCATCAGATTGGGCAGGGGGATACTGACACAGAGACAATTAATAAAAAAACTGCTGTTGACACTGTTCCAAACTCGCTTAAATCTTTTCAGCTCCTTTTATTCGTGTAATGAAATACAGGCCCCAACAATACAACCCTTGACCCCTGCCCCAAAGTCTTACTTTAAGTGCCTGTCTATATAGTTGGATGAAACCTTTCATTTAACATAAACCTTATATTTAAATATTTTTTAACAAAAATTAAGCAGATAACAAATCAGTAATAACATTTTTTGCCATATCATTTTGTCAAGAAATGAATGAATTGTATTTAACTGTAAAAGTGTTAGAATCTCAAGTTATTTTAAGCAGCAAAGTTAATGATCCAAAGCAAGTACATGTTTAGTGCAATAATTTATAAATAGTTTCCCACTCTAAAATTATATGTTTATTAACTATTTACTTACAATTATCAGTTTGCTAGCTACATTAAAAATGTCATATTGAATGAACTGGCAGCGATGTATCAATCATATGTTCTCCAACAATATAAAAAGTAAATAAACTGAAGTACTTTTATGTTCTCAAGGACGTAAGTGTGGTCAGAGGTCTAACTATAACTTAAAGTGGAGAAGTTTCGGAGCTGTATTTGATGATAGCAGAATTAACGCAGAGTTATTTAAATTAAGATGGAATTTCATTTCATCAGAACCAATTCTCTTTGTTACTCCAATTATTTACTTAAACAAGTGACTTCTCTAGCAGAGGTGTCTCAGGCAGCAGTTCCTTCTCAAAATCACCTCAAATTTGACACAGACACAGATGAAGACAGAGAGGGCTTTGAGGCTCAGCTTCTCACACAGAAATCACAACACACACACACAACGTAGCTCACACAGCAGTACAGTGTGAGGAGAAGTCCTTGTCAATCTGAGGGACTGTGAAAGCTCCCTTAAAATCACCCCTGCTAACCATTCAGTACTACTGCTGCTGAGCTGTGACTATTAGCATGTGTTAATCAACCTCATTTTGCGACATCAGAGAGATAGGCAGGGAGACTGGGGTGTGCAGTCCTTTGGGGGTGGGATTAGTCATCAGTGACCGAGTGAGAGTGCCCAAGCAAATGGTCAGTAGCGCTGCACTTAAGTCACTTCTTCGGGGCACTGGAAGTCAGGGGAGGAGACATCATAGTGACATTGAGGCGCAGTGGTACTTCCTTAATTATTAGTGTAGTACAGCTCTGGCCCCAGAGAGAGACCACAAACACTTTTCCTGCAGAGTTTCCCTCATGCCCAAGGAAATCACAAGTGTGTGTGTGTGTGTATGTGTGTGAGAGACTACATGTGTATGTAGATCTTCACATGTCTGTGTGCCGATGGGACCAAGGTGGTGAACCCATTTGTGTTTCGTAAGTTCATGTGTGACCTTTGCTTATATCTCTTTCCTTGTGTGAGGGTGTGAGTGCTATGTTTTTAGGAACTACTCTCCTATATGGTACATTGGGACTATTTCATGTTGCGGACCCCTATTACATTGATCGGTTAGTAGGCTGCGCATTAATACAGACATTCAGTGTGAGATACTCTGATGTATTAAATGACCAGTGACACATTAAAGTTGTGGTGAACTTTGTTGCTGTACAGCGTTGTTGTGTGAGTGTACAAACACAACAGTCAGCAAGTGGCCATGTGTGTGCATGTGAATGAGTGAACATCAGTGTTTGTTCATGTTTGTGTGAGCGAATAAAGTGAACAAATGCAGATGCGACTGAGTCAGTGGTACATGAGTCAGTGTGTGAAAGCGAGTGAGTGAGTGAACAACTGTGTGAGAATGATTGAGTATAAGTGTATTTGAGGCTCTACTTTTTTATTGAACCACTGAACTGAGCACCAGCATATTGCTACACTTCTTTAAATCACAGGCCGTGTCTCCTCAGCAGCTATTGCTTCAGTCCAAAGCTCACATATTTAGATGTCCATATGCCATCCTGGAGGATATGAGTAAAATTGCGCTGAGTATAAAGATCTGCATCAATCATGGCATGACATTTTGCCAGACTTTTGGAATAGGACTTTTATTACGAGTTGGATGAGTGACATTGACTGAGTTAAATTGCCTGTTAAATTGTCCCAGTCGTTGGCTATTTTAAGTTTCGACAAAAAAAAAAAAACAGGCTGCTTTAAGATGGCACTTAAAGGAGGAAGCACTGCCAATCTCCCCAGAAAAGGTGCAAAATGAAAGTAACTACAGCAAACAAATCTTACATTCTCTAGATGGACCACTTTACTTGAATATAGCATTAAAAAACTTAGGAGGTGCACAGGATATATAAACAATTATTTTTTTTCTATGTTCTACAAATAAGACCACTGTTTAATGAGAAAAGAATGATTCATTATCATTTCATTTCACTTTGCAGAATGAAAACATAACTTTATGTCAGCTTTGTAAGATAATTTTATGAGAGACAAAGTGATGTTTTTTGACAGAAGAGAAAATACATCAGCTACATCTATTTTGATGAAAAAATTGCCAGTTGCCCCACATAATAACCATTTAACAGATGCAACTATAAAATTATCTAAATTAATCACAAGGACATGTTTGGCTTTGTTAGGGCAGAGCAAACTGTGAACATTAAAATTGTCAGATGTTTACTAACTGCTAACTTGCCAGCTTTATATTTTTTGTTAAAAGGAGTGAAACTGATAGACAAAGCAAGCTTAGTGTATTTGCCATTTTTTTCATTCAGCAGTTAATTACCTGGCTTAAGGTAACGACAGTAAAAAACTAACAAAGCATACTGCAGTGACAGGGGAGCCATGATTGTCAATGACAATGGAGAGATTGCAGAGAATTTAGCTTGCATAAGAAACAACTGAAAACATAGAAATGTATTTTTAATAGCTGTTCTCAGGGTGAGACAGTTATGAATGAATTTCCCTGCTTGATCAAACCAACATGGTGTTTAATGGATGTCTCTATAAGTAAACAGAGATGATTAGTCTGTTTACCAAGTATTTCACATGCATTATGAGGATCAGCTCTGTTCTCCTAGTCACTGGGTCCTTTGATCAAAAGCTTCTTATTAGATTCTGTATTTAATACACTTACAAATTCCATTAAGAAAAAATGATCTTCAGACATGAGATGGATAAAAATTAATACATGAATTATTGAATGTGTCCTGAAAAACACTGAGATCTTGCAGTGACTTCTCTGTTTCTCCTCTTAAACACATTCATTAGTGGGGAAAATAAAGATTAACCTTTCGAATCCGACTGGCATTTCCCTCTTACCACCCAAATGTGGAATTAATACACATTTTTTAATCATTAGTGTAATTTTCAGGATGATACTTTTGTTCTTTTGGCTGTTGAACTGTTACGGATGTTACCAACCCTTCAAATTGTTTGCTTCATTCAAGCATTCTTCTTTGAATAATTCATTAAGCATTATTATCCAAGCGTGGAGCACCTCATTTAGCGTTGGTGATCTCTTCCTTATGTGTTCTTGACAGGCAATCAAAGTTTTTATCAGTGCAGAAAATTTGCAATTCAGAAATGGACTTGTGGCAATTAGCAGCTATCAGGTAGAAAAAGAATGCCGGGTTGGTGAAAAAGTGAGGATTAAATTAGCTTCACAAGTGTTGCCATCCTGTAAATCATATGAAGTAAAGCGTCAGCTTTCATTTTCACCAAAATGATAGGTTTCATTCCTCTAAGGGGTGTCATCCACTGGTGACTTCACCTTCTGGTGGGGAGCCTGTCATCTATCACCATTCACTTATAATCCATGAGAAATGGTCAAATGCAAAGTCATCCACCACATCCGACCTCCTTAATACCACTGCTCATGCAAGATGAAGAACATGAATAACTTTGTCCTCTTGATGTCAAACTACTGTGCCCTGCAGCTTCATCTCAGTCATCTGACCTGGCACACACTGCCTTTTCCCTTCAGAATCACACTGTGTAATCATAACGCCATTTCTGTAAAACATTCATAGTGAGTATCAACTGACAAGCACAAACAAATGGTCCAGGTGTATAATACAATATATGACTGAACATATGGGCATGTGTGTTCTTTCAGGATTTAAGTCAAACCATAATTAAACAAATAATGCAGTGTATGGATGAATATATAGCCCCTTCCACCTCCATAATGGGAGAGAAATCTTTGGCAAAATGATACCATTTACACATGTTCTTAATGAAATTCTCTGTTCAGAGGAGTTTGTGTAGTTATTTCCATGTCACAGCGTGATGTTTAGGTGGTAGGGGCAGGTATAAACCATGATGGACTGGAACTGAGAGGCCCTGTGGATCTCAGTCACCAAAAGCCTTTCTGGTGAGACAGAACTACAGCATAAGAGCTCTGAAGATGGGTTCACCTGCATTTGGGGAATATTCACCCAGAGTATACATCATCTCCACTGCACCCATTTTAATATATATATATATCACCTAGTCAGATTATTGTTAGGAGCAGTACTGGTGGTAGCAGTATTACCATTTCAGTGGATGTTACTGTTGTGGGCTTTCATAATATACATTTATAGACCTGAACATTTCAAATTAAGTACCTTACAAGGCCACAAATGGCATGATCCCACCAGAAATTTTGTGGAGGCTGTACTTAAACCTGCTACGTGTAGTTTGTTCATGGCTTTACACAGTAAGCAGGGTTTTTTGGAAGCTACAGAGAGCTGAGGTGTGTTCAGTGGGAAAACTGTTGCATAGTGTTTCCCAACGGTACTAATGGGAGATGATGGCCACATCAAGTCAAAACTTGGCACTTCATTTGTTAAACAAATGACCTCAAAATTACATTACATTAAATTATTGTCATTTAGCAAATGCTCTTATCCAGAGCAACTCACATAGGTTACAGTTTTTTTACATGTTATACATATATACAGCTGGATATTTACTGAGGTAATTATGTGTTAAGTACCTTGCCCAAGGGTGCAATAACAGTTCCCCAGCAGGAAATCAAGCCAACAACTTTTTGGTTACAATCCCTGCTCCTTACCACTATGCTACACTGTGGGCCACCTCAAAATGAACTTTGCCTGTTGAACTTGCCTCTGGTGCAACCCCACCTGCTTTCCTAGCATCTATCCAACACTGTTTAATGGAGCTTATGTCACAGGTGTTAAAAATGTTTTTAATATCAGAAGAGATGGCAATCAGAACAGGAGGAGATTAGTCAATCTGGTCTCAAGTATTGGATCTTTTTCCTTTTTGTGAAGGTTGTAGTAGTGATATATGTGTCTGCCTATATTATATGTAATTCTGTCACCAATCAGCAAATTTGCAGCAGCTTATACCACTGATTGTAAATAAGAAACATGATAATGAAAGTGTATGTGAGACAAAAGCCACCGACATGAACTCCCTTTCTCATGCAGTGCAATGCTGTGGTGTTGCAGGATTGATGAATACCATGGTGTGAATAGGACCTCCCCCCTTCCCTGGTAATGTGGGATTGGTATGTCAGGTGTGTTTATGACTGAGGAGAAAAGGAATGTGTAGATGCTCCATTCAGAGGATCAGCACATAAAACAGTCATGCAACTCCTCATAACACAGTCTGTCACACTGGACAGTGATCCAAAGGGGGAAAACACGCATCCATTTAAGTAACTAGCTACCCTCTTCTGACCCTCATTAAATACACAGGCTGCCTTGTTAAAATACAAGGCAGATTTGTGCTTAATGATCTTGAAAGAAATGTAATTGACTAGGCATTACCATCTAAATGCTCTTACAGCATTCTGTGTATACCATCTCCACTTTCCTGGACATCTTATAGAGAGCAGGCAGGCTGCTCAGTGAAAAAAACACTTGTCAAAGATTAAGAGCAAAGGATTTGGGATTAGGCCACTCTACCAACATAGCAGCTAAACCTGAGACTTATTCACACATAGAAAGGAAAATAAGATAGTTACAGAATACATTACGACACATAATGTACCTGTCTTAAATAAAAGTTTTTTTTATTTTGCTGTTACCAGTTTAATTACTTTAAATGTTCAGAAAACTCCATGACTAGATTTAATTGGCAGTGGTATAGCATGGCACTTTTTATCCATGCAAAAGTAATGAAGGCCAGGTTTTTATGAAACAACACCGAACAGTGGAGGAATTCCTTTTTCACACTGGCAATTTGGTAAGAAAAAGGCCTTTACGGAGGTTGTTTTTTGGCGTGTAACCAGGAGCTGTCCTTTCAGCACCAAACGTCACTGGGCTGCCATCGTCGCGTGTTCGTTTCAAGTACGGAAGTGTTTTGCATCAGCTACATAAAATGAACAATAAGCGCGTTAGAGTAAACAGTGTTTAAATATGCATTTTCACAAAGGCACAATAGAAAATTATTAAAATGTAAAAAATGAATGAATAATTTAAAGGTGCGTTCAGTGGGAATGCAGCGGTAAAAAACCGCCCTGTATCACATCAGTATATAATCAAAAACCTTTGACCTCTACCTTTCGCATGACTGCACACAAAGACTCTTTGCGTGAGAGAGTAGTAAGGTTTTCACGTCAATGCTTCTTTAAATATTTAATAAAGCTCACACATAAACCCAAGCGATATAATTTATGTTGACATCGCTTACAGTAATAATCAATGTATGGGCATACCTTACAAACCTAAATGCATGATAGGTTACATAAAATGTATGTGTCAAAATGTGTTTTGCTCTGACAGACTATGGCTCTTTTGCATGGTCTCATTGTTTCATAATTTGCAAAACACGTACGAGGTACAGTCATATATTTATGTGTCAAACTTTATCATAAAACTGAGTTGGAATCAGTAAGATGCATCTTCAATTTAAATGTATAGTAGTTACCTCGCTATTGTGCATGTAAATTATCTATACAGTCTATACACTCTGAAACCCCAAGTCTCAGCGCAACCACATGATTGCCTCTTTGTTTTCTGCCTGCCGCTAGAGGGTGCTCAAATACTTCAAGGGATACGATCGAGACCGGACAAGACAACGCAGAGAGATAAATGCTTAATAATATTTAATTACAAGAAACTAAGCATAAGAATTCTGCTCAAATTAAATATGAAGCCAAACTACCCGTAGTATTTTGATTTAAAAATCAAAATTAAGAGTCTGGACAATAATAATTAGATAGCAACAAATATATTAATACTAACCTCACTGCTGCTGCTACCACTGTAACTGCTATCGATCATCCTGTTCCTCGACTACTACCACTACTCATTGTATTAATGATATTATAGTGACCGGTTTTAGAATCCACATGTCTTCAGCTCATTGGCTGGAATATATACTGTACATATTTCGCTGTACCTTGAAACTGCAGGTGCCCTACTCTAGCTGACAAAAGTATTTTTGTAAATCTTTTATTCCATGTCCATGAATTACAAATATTTGAGAGCGCTTTCCGTATTTTCTATATCTAGTATCTATATTTTAAAGAAAACCACACGGGATGTTTTCTCTTTTCATGTATGCAAAGCACGTTATATAACATAACGCAATAAAAACACCATCGCTCCAAACGTGAGCAAAAAATCGCGTTATACAATTGTAATTTCCAATGTGAAAAATGATCTTTATTTGATCGAATCAAACGTTCAAAACCTTATTAAGGAACTAATAAAACTTATTTTAACACAAAACATCATTTCACAGCGAGCAAGAGCCGCACAACCAATTTGGTCTTAGAGACGGGTTCTTTACATTGAGGTTCATTGAGGAAACGGGCAAAGCTGTTGTATGTAAACCCTGTATTCAACGAACAACAATGAAACAGAACTTTTTTAAAACTACATTACATTACGTCATTTAGCAGACGCTCTTACTCAGAGCGACTTCAAAATAAGTGCATCACTATGCTAATTAGTAGTTATCGGGAAGTATTACAAGAGGTCAGTAAGATGCTGTTAAGTGCTAAACTAGTGTAGAGTGGCTTTTTCCTTTTTGTAGAAAATAGGGATGGATGGAGAGGAAGGTAGACTAGAGATACGGTTTGAAAAGATGAGTTTATATCAACAAAGCTGTTTATTTTCCAATCAGTGGTATTGACTGGAGGCTGCTTTGGTAAACTGGTAGTTTCGAGCAGCTTTGAAGAACCACAAGTGGAGGGTTTTGTCTGCCCAAGATTTACTAGCAGCGAAGCTTTTATTCTGCTTTTTTAGTGGATGTCTTTTACATATGTATAGAGGCAAGCGGGGGGACAACGCTGTTGGTTCAGCAAGAGTCTGTTTCCATGTGTCTTTGACAAAAATTGCACCGAATCTTTGGCTTGTATAAAGGCCGGTTCACAACGTGGCAAGGTTGTAAAATACTTTGGCTTCTTTTTACATTTTCAGTAACAAATTCCTCTGCTCAGGGAGGGAAAAAAACGGCATGATTCTTTTGGGAGGCTGAAGCGTCTCTGAGAAGCTTTAACCTTGCCCATACAATGTAAAGTCCTCTCTGAAACACAAGACGAGCTACAAATTAGACAAGAGAGCCTCAATGGAACATTGGCTTGCCCTCTAATGGTGGTCCACGCAGCTGTTTAGTGCGCCCATCATGTAGTGTGAAAATAAGGGTTATAAGTAAATCAGATTTACAAAGGCTGGAATTGCCTTTTTCTGCCTAAGGAGGAGTCCTCCTATGCTTAAAGGTTGATTCATTGTACAAAAGATAAATGAGAAGGTGATTTGTAAAAGTGAAGCACTAGGGTCGAAATAAACGAAATGCCACTGAATGCGGTACTTCAATTTAAGTGGGGAGTGAGACAATGTGCTCAGAGCTGAGGCTGAATGTCTCGTCCATCTGTCATTCGCCCGAAAAACGGACGACATGAGAAAACTTGCTTCTGAGGTGGAGTCTAGACTGCAGTATCCCCATTAGTTCCCTTTATCCCTATGATTTTTATCACTAAAGGTAAGAGCAACTTATCTGCTGTGGCTCTTGAGTTTTTTAATCGTTCATATTTCAATTACTTCTCTCAAACTGTCACGTGGCATATTGTTGAGCAAATATGTTACCGAGGTTAGGGTATACTTTGAATATCCTTGTAGGAGTGGCCACCAAACTACCATGTTAATTAGTTCACTGAATTCCGCTAATAATTGGAATTACTTGCCATCCCGGTTCCCTTCCGCACTGATTCTATGGCAGGCCCAGATTCTGTGAATCACACCTTGTCTGGCCAATTATACAAAAGGATGAGCAGTCCGTGTAAACAAATATGTCTTAATTACAAGTCTACGCCAAAATGAAGATGAATAACGTTAGGACTTCCACACTTTCATGAACTGATATCACAAATATTTGCAAACAAAGATGTCCGAAAGTGTCATTTTACAGCAGTATTCTAATCTGAGAGTACCTGTCAGTATCACCAATATTGTTCCCTCCGTTAATTTTACTGATGATAATACAATTCATTTAGGTCATACGGTGCATAAATCTGACTACTTCAGCCATTATGTTGCAGACAAATGTGGGTTTCACATAATAAAGCAGAATATCAGGTTAATAATGTTCTCTATCTTCTTTAGACGGTATCACTGAGTTTTCTTCTAGGCGCCGCTATAACAGAGCTAGCTGGCCTTTTTTGGTGTTTGCTTTTGGCGCAGTTGTTCGTATTTGAAGTTTGCTCTGATCTGGGTCATTAGCGATGACAACATGAAGCTCACTCTACCTTTAATAAAAAGCCGGCATAAATCTACACCTTGATTTGCAAATAATCTCATTTTCTGTGTAATATGCGATGGCTTGGCTTTCCCCTGTCTTTCCAGTGCATGGTTCGTGCGCTGAGACTGTCCTCTGAGTAACTTTATATTTCGGGCATAAACACAGGGAGGACAGTCCTAGAACATCTGTAACTCTTCGCTGATAGTATATGGCAGCACCGCTGTACTCTGCCCAGTCATTAAACGTGTTTGATCTCAGAACTATGTGAAGTCAGGCCTGATCTGTGCTTAGAGTCACATTGAGAAAAAAGGGAAAGGTAGCTAACTCAAGTCATCCGCCAAAGAGTTTTAAAGGATTTTAGAATGAAGAAATGGAATCCAGTATTTAGAAAACATCGAAACAATGTTTACAACAAAATACACTGTCAAGATAGCTGTCAATAGTTAGCTAAAGACTTTAAAGCCAAATGGAATGATTACAATAATTTTACAGTTCATGGTTATTCAGTTGGAAGGTGTTCTTTTTTTCTAGATTTAACATCAGACCGGTAAGTTATTGACGTGTATGATATTTAACACATTGGTATACTGGGACAGAGTGACAAGAGGTTCAAACAGATGAAAATGTTGATATAATGCTAGAATAAACACCCCAGGAAAGTATTCAATATTTTCTGGAAGTTAGTCCACCTTTTCAGTGTCCAGTTCACAAAATCACTGAGTTCATGTATAGTAACAATGAAAGTGTAAGACAACTGATTTTCAAAACAACCATATTTGTCTGAGCACATTTTGTTTACAGATCCCTTGCATATACAGAAATGTAATTTTAAAACGCTCAAGTTTTAATAGTTTTAATATATTGCTTTCCACCTCTACATTCTTTGACAGAGAGTTAAACAGTAATGAGAACAGACATGGCCACGGTCATGTTAAAGTGTATGAAGACTTCTTCCTTAACACATTGGTCACAGCTGGCTTTGCACATGATTAAGCAAAATACTCACCTAAGACATGGAATGGGTGTACATTTCTGATAATGCACTGTCATTTATTTTGGAATATGCTGCTTTACAAAGTATTGCCCTTCAAAAGATTTTTTAGATTGGACTATGATATAAAGATATTTGCCATTTAAAATGCAGTGGACAAATAATAAACCATATCTTAATAATGGACAAAAGGTTTGGAGTATTTTCAAATGTAGTGTTTGTACGTGATCTACTTAGGCCTAAATGTGTTACTAAACGGCGCTGATTGATGGATTTAAATGATCTTTTTAAAAAGTAACGCAAGTGCTTATCACGTGTTTTCTCGGCGTGTTCTGCGCCTCCAATGTTCGAGTTATGCCATCACACTAATATATTGTGACTGCTCCTCTCTCTTGTGACAAAGCCTTACAGCTGCCTCCAAATCAATAGATGTCAAAGAAATATGAAAACAATGATGACAGAGAACTTAAATCCTGGCTCTCAAACTCTACATAATGAAAAATGTGCCCCTATTCTCAAGGCAGCAGATTAATGTATTGCAAACATTTTGTCAACATTTATTTCGGTACGTTCTTCACACCAGATAAAGTTTGCTATGTCTGTTCTGTTTGCACCGCATTGTGTAATTACGGCCCTTAATGTGGTCCTCTGTCTTGAACCATTTTCATTAAAATCATAAGTAAAGTAACATTTTAAGTAAGGCTTTAAACAGATGGTTTTATGTCAACAATAAAAGTTTTAAGCGCTGAACTAATTGACTCTTCGATGTCAAATAAAACAGTGACCAACACAGGCACATGAAAATGAGACTTGGGTGCCCTTTCAATTGTAGAGCAATTGTAACGTTTCGAACATTTTACTAAAACGGAACAACATCTGGTAGGCCTATTAAATATTCATGTTATGAGATATGAACCAGCATTGATGGGTGTCATATCTCAAGGACCTTAAAACAAATAAACACGTGATCTTTTATCAGCTGATGCACAATAATTAAGTTGAATACAGCATGAACGGAGTTTATTGTCTAGTTGGGACAATAATTTTTTTCTGTTCATAAAAAAGTTAAACGTAGTAACGAGACCATTGCGCACTGCAGTGTAATTTAGAAATGATATTGTATGACAGAGAAAGAGATAGAGAGAGTGACCAAACGTGTGCTTATCGAAGGACATACATACCTACACTTGTGAGGCAGTACATTTCTGTATCAGTCATGCTAGTCACAGTAAACAGAGGGGAGTAAAAGATAAAAGTTGGAGACCTCAGACTGGCAGAAGTCACAATTTCAGTTGTAAAAAGAAGTCCGTCTAACTATTATTTAGCAACTGCACGTAATTATGCGTTTACTATTTTTTTCTACAATTTGTATTTTGTAGGATCAAACGCATGTTATTAATGTGGTGATTCTAGAATCAAATTCATGAAAATCAAAACCTCTCCATGGCATAACACAGACTACCCTGTTACATCAGACAGAAATATGAATTTACCACAAAATTATGCATTGGAATGAACATTCTATGAAATGAACTTTGACAGGCCCAAAGCTTTAAACTGTACTGTTTAATATTTCTGAGACCACATTTGTGAAGGCCCACATCAATAATGTATAATATTATAAGTTGGAGCACTGCGTATTAGCATATCATTTTCCAGACAAAATGCATAATAAGTCGCAGACGGTATGAAATTCATAAAAAATCGCGTGCAGAACTTAAAGCTCTGTGGTATTACTGTCCTTTCATGTTTAAAGAGTGCACTTTTTACGAAGAGTAATCATTTCAATTATCTTCAAAATATTTACTTCAGGATAGAAATTTGTCATCTAGTTGAGAACGTGAATTCTTGCTGCTCCATGAGTCCATTTTCCAGATGGTTTGTCGTTGTTATTGCCTGATTTAGTGTATGTCATTTTACATACTCGAGTTATCTTTGCTTATTCAAATACAGCAGCGTTGCTGTATCCATTTAAATGTATCAACGAGATTTGTGTTGAGTTTGTCACATTAGGTGCCTTTATATGCTGTGGTTGGTTCGCTTGGAGCTATACAGTTTAATGACCTTAGCACTGCATGCATTTTATTTTTTAAATGCGCATATTTCTATGAGAGGTCAATTTTTGCTACTCTTACATTGAATACTTGTTGGTGTCTAAAACTGTACTCCCCAGTGCTCTCCCTTTTCCCCAGCCCTCTCATTTTCTTTCTATATTTCAAATAAAATTGCAACACTATGATGTCATAAATGTAAACACAGCTGGGAGTGATATGAGTGTGAATAGGTACTCATATTCTGTGTGCGCGCGCACACATACTGAATATACAATATCATATAATATATTAGGGGGGTCATATAATTCTGCAAGACAAAACATCTTCCAAAACAGAAAAAATTACATTGTCTTAAGTCACCGTAATAACAATCTTTCCCATTTAATCTTACCCTCTGTGTGAACAGCATACAATAATCTACGTTGATCTGTACTTGTAGGAAAGCTTACATTGATAATTCTCTAATATGATTTCATATGAGCATATTAATATGACAAGAAAAACATTAACAGCAGCCAAATACTTTGAGAGCAATACAAAATTATGCGATTAAAATAAAATTCATAACAAAAGCAGGTAAGCATCTACATCATGCCTGAAATAAAGTGCGGAGCTCTAGACAGAAGACATATTCTGATAGGCTCATGTCAGGCCTTGATTTTGCATTCACTTGTGCTTTTATGTTGAATTTTTCCTGGGCGATTAGCTCACAGACATACAGTTACTGGTAACTTTGGATTGGGGTGGGGGGGGATCTTTTGTTTAACTCTAATCTAGCATGGCAGCTTTGTTTAACATGGCTGAATGTAAACCTGATTTCTTGGAAAAAATAGGTATAATTTCATGAGAGACATCATCTCCCCCTTGCTTTGGCACACAGCAAGCGCCTTCTGTTACTAAAGCATTCTGCTTGGCACAGGCACCTGGAGCTGGGGTGAAAAATTAGCATTGATATAGATTTAGTTCGAAATGCAATCTTTTAAGTCTTTGCAAGATACAGGCAGATAATTACACTTTCAGCGAATTGCCAGGGGTCAACGTCTCTGAGGGCCCAAGAAGTTGATTCACTAACAATACTGAGTACATAGAGAAAACACAGCGTCTGAGATTATAATGCTAATGGAGGATAGTCACTGGGGAAAAGGAGGCGAAAACTAATTCAATGTTTCTTGGCTGTACCTTTTACTCTGAATCACATTATCTGCGGGTCTAATTTAGGGGAACGGGTTCATATACAATTACAACAAAAGATAAGAAAAGACACAGACTCTTATACATTTTACAATTGCCCGCTTGTGGCTTTATGTTATGGAATTATATGAGAACAGATGACTGGTACCTAGTCAGCTAGAAAGCAGAAAGACTTTGCTTCAAGACATGACTTTATCTCTACAGGATTAGGACTTTGTGGCCTTGAAGAAGGTGTCATTTTAATGCATATAATTACCTAAAAACAATGGCCTCATTGAAAACAAATAAAATTCACAGCCCCTGAAGACCAAATAGAATGCAATGACACTATGCATCAAAATCAGCTTTTACTCAATGTATGTCTGCTCAGGCGTTCAACGCGCAGTGAATTTAAACCTTGGTGCGGCTGTAATACACCTCATTGGTGGACATATATTTCAAACCTGGGGCTCAACAAGCACAACATGGGAACTAAAGTGATGATTGAATCGTAAGTATGCATCTCACTGTACTGTATTTCTGCATTTAGGAGTCTTAGGATTTATTCCACTATTAGCGACACTATGTTTTGTACCACTTCAGACCCTTTGGCCTTCCCAAGCAAGTCTTCATCTCATCAACAGGAGAAATACCTGTTTTCAGATCCTGGACTTTGTACAGTGAGACACATCCTACTTTATCAACCTGTTCTATTGACCTTTTACTTTTACTTAACCATACAGATAGCTGAACAGATTTTTCCCTCAGTTTCAAAAAGCAAAATTATGTTCACTGTTAGCTCTTAGTGTAAAGCCTGATAAAAGTTCAGGGACAGAGAAACATTTCAAGAAGCCACATTAGTGTTGATTTTGTAAGAAGGCACATCTGTGGCCAGCTTAGTTGAAGATGATGAATGCTAAAATGGGATTGGTTCCCAGGTTTCTCTGGACTGACACACCTCATCTGTGCGCCACCAACTAATCTCACAGCTTTGAAAGACACATAGCCACATATGTACACAAGGGGCTGGTGTTTGAGAGTGTTCCATTTGAAAATAGACTGAGATCCTCACTCTTGTTGATTTTTCTGCCAGACCTCGCATGCTTACAAAGATTTTATAAGCTCCCCTTCATAAACATTTTTCACCAGTTTACAAGTTTTCCACTTGGCCTTCTTGCCGTCTAGGTAACCATCAAACATTTTTGCACGATTTGCGTTTCAATAGTTTTCATGAAATCTGTGTTTTGGTCAGTAAGTGTGAGACTAACTTAAGACAGAAGTCTGGTGGAAAGTTGGCCCAGCTGCATTTCAGAGTTGGAGAATGTGTGTGTGTGTGTGTGTGTGTGTGTGTGTGTGTGTGTGTGTGTGTGTGTGTGTGTGTGTGTGTGTGTGCAGGGAGGGTGAACCTCAGGACTCAGCTCCATAAAAGGGTCTGTGATTGAAACTGCCAAGGGGAGTAGTTTTAAATAATATCAGTTGAGAAAAACACATGGTGCCTATTGCCTGCTGAAGCTCATCTTGGGGAAGGAAAAATAGGAAATAGCGAATGTCCATTTATGGAATGGAATTTGGAATGGAATTACTGGACATAGTCATTCTGTAATGACTAAGTAGTGGTCATGCCAAATAAAAGCAGGATTATCAAAGTATATCTTTATGAGTGTCTATTGATTTAACACCATTAAGTTAAACTCAACACACCTTGAGGGAGTAAATCTCTCCACAGTTTAGGGGGAAGACAATGGCTACTTTTTAATAATATTTATATTTTCTTTCTTTGCAGTGGTACATTAGCCCAGACTGAAGTTAAACACAATGGTCTTTGGCCGTAACCTTGCAGAATATAAGATACTCTTACTCTTTTCCACATTCGTTCATATTTTTGTGACCGCCATACTGTAATGAAAATTGGATGTTGTGTGTATACCTTCTTTTTAAAGAAGCAAACGCGTTGTGGTTTGATTAATTTGGACTTTAAGTGTTTGTGTACGCAATTTCAAAAGATACGGGAGACACTTTCAAAATCCACTCTACAAGTCGCAACTCTCGCAGCAATTGCAGCAAATATTCAATAAACAAAATAGGTATATTGAAGATTTCACAAACCAATCGTTTTCGTTGATCACTATCATTACTGTTACCTAGAATGGTAAATGAAAACCAAAAAAAAAAGCATATAATCTCTTCTTTTCGGGTCTTAACATGTAGGACAGTCATTCAATTCGATGCACCTCTGCTAATTAAACTTAGTAGACTTTACCATTTTGCACAGACCTGCATTTTTAGACTACACGCAGTCTATTGTGGCAATTTCAAAATATCGAACTATAATAATAGTAGTAATAATCGAACTTATTATGAAGTCAAAGTAACATCAGAAACTTTATGATCATGAATAAATATCAATTTCCTGTTAGTTCACAAAACATGTCAGTAGATCATAAAGTATGCGTGCAATTTATTTGTCTGTGCACAATTAACAGCGTTAAGATAATTTGTTTGACCGCGGTGTGGGTATGCCACGTGCCCTTTAAAAATGTCTGTATTTTGAACGATGCAATACGTTTCCATTAAATGTTATTAATTTGTAAAGGGTGAAGAGTTCTCATTTGTCTTGTCAGGATGTCTGATATCCTCGTTAGCTCCTATTTTCCCCCTGTCAGCTCACAGCTTGCTACATACACTGACTTCCTCTTCTCGTGGCAAGGGAATGACAAATGTGCTGTTTTATCCATACAATTTATTTCATTATTGTTGCCAGCACGAAGCATCAAAATCAATCATAAAGAAGTCCAGTTGGCAGGTGTCAATCTTGGTATTTTTATTCGTCCCCGTCTATATTTAATCCAATTATAAGGGTCAGGGAGTAAGAGCAAATCCCCTTGTTACAACTCAGTTGTTATTCTTGATTTTTAAGTGTAAAGTGACCATGGTTCGTGTTTGTACGAACATTTGTCGTACAAATCTCGGTAAGTATTGCGTAGGGTGGGTTTCACCGAAGGGATGTGTCACAAATTAAATTATGATTATTTGTGGGCAAATTAAGTATCTTACTTTCCAAACGGAGGAGGACGCTTAATGATGGAAGATCTTTCCGCTCAGTGCGCTTTCAAATACAATTGTAGATCGAACTCAGCCTTGTCACGTTGAGTAACAGTGAATTTCTAACATCCAGGACGTGCCTGTCTACTTTGAACAAATTGCATCCAATCACCCCGGGGGAATTCAGCTAATGTCTCAGTCCAAAGCCGGGATGAGAGGGAGAAAAACAAATCAAACACTACACAGAGTGAGGCTCTTATTAAAATATTTCACAAGCGAGGAAGGAGAGGGAGAGAAAAGAGAATTGCCCTTCAGTTTTCCAAAAATTAATTATCATCACCACGTGACTTTTCTCCAAGCCCTCTTACTTTAGTCAGTATATGTCGTGTATTTCCAACGGAGAATCCTGTGTCCTAATTCTAAATGTTGAGATCTACTATTAGTGATTTCCTCAAGTAGACTTTTCACGTGACCTTTTCTGGGATAGAATTATCTAAGGTAGGAATTTCTCTCTATAATCAAAGAAAAGTCTCATCTCTCTCAATAAAAATGTATTACTTTTTTCATTTTTCATTTTATTACACATCTTAACACTTCCTGTATAGTGACTTAGTCAGGATAACCCGCATTAATACACATCTGTGCATATTTATAATGAAATACAAAGCACAGTACATTTCAAACATTCATATTACAAACATTCATACAACCCACAAAACTAGGCCCTATTTGTTTATTAGTTACAGAGTTTTTGATACAACAAACAAGTTTGTTTGAGTCAGCACATCTTAAAAAGTTGCTTTACGTGTTGACATTAGGACATATACATACGTCAGAGGCAATGCATTTAATCCAAATCAGATCCGCAAACTCCCCCATTTAGCCTGGCACTTTTCAAAAAGCAGCACCTTTCTTGCAGTCCATTCAATTATTTATGTAGTTTAGTTATGTGGTCGGTCCTTGGACCTTTCACTGCCCACATCTCTGCAGTAAACAAATGGCTTGTGATGTTCTTATTATTGTGCTAAGGTTCTGCATAGGTAAAGCATCAAGGCTAATCATTACAATATTTGTTTTCAATTTTCTTAGTTTGAATGAGCACGAGACTTGTATTCCCTGAATATTCTGCGGGAGGACCTGCTCGGAAAACCTTGCAGTGTTTGCAGTATATATTACTGACTGTAAAAAAAACCCCTAAATGTCTTTATTTTGCCTTATACAATATTTTTTTCTATTTCTTTTATCCTGTTATGATCATATCAAATACAATAACAATGACATAATGAATAATATAAATAATGAAAACTGTTATTATTATTATTATTATTATTCAGTTTGAAGTCAGTGACAACACTGACATTGAAACTCATGCATGTTTTTTTTTTTTTCCTTTTTAGACTTTTAATTAAAAAAAAATAAACAGGGGCATTTCGAACGTTTCAGTTGGTTGTTCACGTTCTTCTTTCATATCATGAGCACTTCATATTTTCAAAGTTGTTGCTTCTGAATATATCATTCTGTTTTTATCATTAAAGTGAAGGCAAATTGAATTACTTTAAACGGCGGTTTGTGAGAGGAATAACAATTACTGTGTAGGCTACACTACGTCATTTCCCTTTCATAGCATGGATGTGATCTAAAGTTACAGCACTTTTTATGTTTAACTTCATACACACATATTCCCACGTGAACACACACACACACACACACACTCGCGCGCGCACACACACACACACACACACACACACACACACAGATACACAGAGTTACACGCATTTGGAAACAGGGGGTCAGTGGAGGGGAGGCTGGCTGGGCAGATTTCAGTTTACGCCTGATCAGTTTCTGGAGAGCGGGGTAGTGTGCAGAGGGAAAGACAGCACCTGGCCAAGATTTAGCATCCCATCTCCATTTATTGACAGCCTGATAAGCGGGCTGAGGCCGTGAGGTTTCCAGCGTTGCTCTCGAGAACCCTGCTGCGTTGCACGGTTTCAATGTGCCTTAATGGTGGTTTCTCCAAATAATCAGCAAAACACCTTTGTAACAACTATATACCTACCGTGCCTTTTAAAAACCGTCAGCCGACCACCCACTTCCTGAGAAACCTGCATGAGAGCGGTTGTACATTTGCTCTTCGTCTTGAGCAAATTGATCTTAACATTAGGTAGTTCTGTAGATGGAGTCCTGTTAAATTTTCCACTTTTTCTTGAGAAAAAGCAAAGGGGAATACTGAAGGCCTATACAGGCGTATGTGAGTTCCTGCATGTCCACAAATAACATTGAGCGGGTTTGTGGGAAAAGTGGATGTGGGTTTAGGAAAAAGTGAATAATACTCGTTTACTTACTCATTTTAAAATGTTACAGGTGTATGTGGTTAATCCAAGAGGGAAAAGCGAAGAAAGATTTGCTGTGTGGTATGACTCCCACAAAACTAGGAGAAGCTCCAAACAGTGTAAAGTGGAGTTGATACGTACACTCCGTCAGGCAAAACTAGACCAGGAACAACTTTCCCAAAATAAATTAACACAATAAATTAAACAATAAATTGTGTACATACAACTTGCTAGGTAAGTTGAATACTATGGACGCGTTATGTAGTTAATAGTTTAATAACCTTTAAAACCGTCAGTTTTGTGGTCGTATAGATGTGGATTAATGAATGCGTACATCAACCCACCCTCCAATGTATCTTTCTTAGTTCTTAGCTGTATTAGTTCTGAGCTTAGGCTACTTCATACTGACACTGTTGATGACACTGATCATTATGAAATAATATTTCCCAGGAATGAATAATAAAATAACAACCAATCAATAAAGAACGACAAATATATTTTCCATGATAGGTCCAGTCTGAGCGCATATTACATTTCACTACAAGTTGTAGCCTATACTGTTTATAACTGTGTATGTAACAAATAAAGTTCTTGAATCTTGAATCTATTAGTAGGAGAAATAAATTATTTTCCAATGTCTGGCTGAGAGCTTAACTTTACATCAGGTCCCTCGGTTACTGTCAGACAAAACGAGGATGTGGGTACGTTGGTCTATTTCGTAGCGTATTCCATATTTTATGTGCAGCTAAATTTGCTTGGCGGGTGGGGGGCGTCAGGGGAACTGAACAGGGGAAATTGTTTTGGGATTTTTCTCTCTGGCTGCTTTGATTCCAGTTACCGCATTAGCTCACGTACCCAACCCCAATGAGAAATCTGATTTTCTACCTGAGGGAGTCTATTCAATGCGCAAACCCAGCATCGCTGATCGATGTTTGCTTTATTGATAGCCACAGGAACGTATAACGGTAGCTATTATTGGTATGTGAAAAACAGTAGTGTTTAAAGGATAACAAAAAACAGCGGTTAAAAATGTCTCCTTTAGATAGGTGGTTAATTATTGGTGGTTTCGGTATGTTTAATCGTCCTTAGAGTTTAAGTATTTAGTTATTATAGTTTAAAAATGCGCTGGATTAGTAATTTAAAATCGAATAGAAAGTTCGATCAATTCAATTTTTATTCAAGAATTATAATACAATTACATATCCAACGCATAGCATACTGTTTGAGCCGAAGGATAGGAAAGTATATATGTTTATACACAGACATACACAATGTTAACGTCATAAATTCGTTGTAAGCGTGCATGCACGTGTATACGCTGGCCTATGCCTTTATGAATGCAAGCACGCATGTTTAGAATCTACAACTTCCCTGTTTGAAACGACAAGAGCTGTTCAAGGTGACGTCGCACTGTCGCCCTAGCCAATCACTGCCAAGTTGAGGCTGATATTAAGGGAAAGTTAGTGGTACGCCAGGCAGCGTCTTTTTATTCTCATTGACATTTAAACTCTGTGGCAGATCCAAATGTGAACAAACTGGACACTAAACCTCATGATCATTTGTTAGCGCGACATTTTGGAGGGAAAACTAGGGCTGCACTCAGCAGAGCGGTCAGGTCTGCAGTTCTTCAGGTAAGTTAAATTGCACATTTACATCGCAGTGAGCATTACATTAACAGTATATCTTAAACAGCAGTTGTGCGTTTTTGTTTCTCAGGTTTACGTAATGAAGCGAGATTGATTTTTTTGGGGATTCTAGCTTCGGGTACGCAGCTTGACTAGTGCTATTGTACGCTTTATAAGTTGGGCCGCTTATTACCGTGTTATCTGCCTTAGACTGTTCTAAAAGTGCTGGAGACGTGGGAGCTTATAAGAAAGAATTTAGCTTATGTTTGTTTGTGTTTGTTGTATTGTGCTTATCGGCGTATGTCAACCGAATCTACTTGAAAATGTTACATTTGTGTTAAATGTAGCCTACAAGAGAAGAACTGTTGACATCTTCATCTGTGGTGCAGAATGTGTAGAAGGTATATATGCAATGTAAGTATTTTGTCTGCGTTTAAATCTCAGCCCAGGAGTTCAGACTGGAGAGGCATAAAATTAACTATTTTCACTGAGGGTGAACATTTGCGTTACAGAAATCTCTGTCACACCCTCACCCTGGCCAGGACACGGGGTGTTAGTGTCTAAGCTCCAACACATTTTGAGCATACTGGTGTATCGGGACATGAAGCAGTATCGCTCTGTATCATAGAAGCATAAGCACACCCTCATTAACGGATAGTCTAGCCACACGTTACAGGCTACGTTAGAAAAGAACACTGACACTGCCGGAAATCTCACTTCTAACGTTTATTAATCTTTAACTGACACCATCGCCAGGTGATCGAAGTTTTATTGATTTTACCCTGTTATTTACTCTATTGTCAGTCTTTGTTGAACTCTCAGAAGAGGTAGGATACTACTACTCAGAATAAGAAGTAATCAACTAGCACATACTAACCTTTTAAAGCTGCGAGGAAGTCTAGACGATCAGGGTGGCAGTATTTATCCAGGAGTACCATTAATGTTGAAACAGTTCTAATAATAATAGTTTTCCAGATTGCCAGAGTAGCTTTCAGAAGAGTAGCTGCAATGTGACAAACCAGCCAGTGAACAATACACTTCGGTAATAAATCGAGCACCCTGCTTTGAGATCCACCTCCCTAATTAGAGATGTTTATTGTAGATTGTGTTTATCCAGCTGTCATGCCGGGAAAAAGCTGTGACACGATTAACTCGGACCAGACAGTCTTTTGCCAGGACATGGTTACCATGAAATAGCTACGTTCTACAATTTGCAGTTCTGGAGTCTTAAGTCATGTCAATTAAGTAGCTTCAAGGTTTGTAAGCAGAGAATAGACACATGTACACGAAAATATGAGCATATATCTAGAAAGATTTGTTTCATGAATACGTAGCACGAAATACAGTTTTCCTTATTATTCTTTCAAACTGTTAATATTTACCAAAACCAGTGAAACACAGATATGTGAGTACAGTATGAAGTGGTTTTAGCTTACTATTACTGTTTAAAATTACACACAAATAGAAGTCGATAAATACTCAATGAAAAACAAAAAAAACATTGTACAACAATACCTCTGTAGTCTACCATTTTTTGTTACAGTGATGGTACAGTGACTACTACAGCTAAGGATACAAAAACGAAGCTGCAGTTCAAAGTTACAGTGGTGCAAATGTCTCACAAAAGATGTGTACAAAATGTCTTAGTAGCATAAATAACCCCTTCAGTTTAGTCCAGCACTGACCCGGAGCCTGTCTCACGTAGTTAAACTTTTAATTGGTTGGGAAAAGTAAAACGTAAACCGTGATAAATAAATGTTGGCTATTATCTAAAAGTATGGATTTTCTTTTACTAGATGCGTGGAGAAGTAGCATTCTTCCAATGCCCAACTAGACACTGCATGTCCTGGAGGCTGGAGCACTATAAAACAACATGTCAAAAGTTGTGTATTTCTTGGGATTTTAGACTGGACTAGACAGCACTACTTTAAGCATTTTCTGGATATTAAAAAGGTGGTTTGCCACCCGGGTAGTAATACAAACAGACCTTATAAGCCTTACAGTGTACACATACTATTTGTTGATGTTGACAGATAAAAACACTGTAATACCTGAATGCTGGAAACGTCAATAAACGTCAATACACACTCCTATTCACAAAGTTCCACAACCAAAACAACATGAGTGATAAGAAAGCACTCGTTATGCCTGCCTGTGTAAGTTAATGTGATAAAATATGATACAATTATTCAAAACGGATACTGTTTTCAAATAGGCCTGTAATTCAAGTATATTCCCACATACACCTCAACATAATGTTAGAATGTCACGGACAGATGATGATGATGACTATAACAGCAACAACAACAACAACAACAACAACAATAATAATAATAATAATAATAATAATATTACAAAACAACAAGCGCAACATGTTAAGGCCGTTAAAGACGGGGTATTTATTCATTTCAGGACTCGTCGAAAATGATATGACAGCTAATTTGATCCAGTCATTTAAAACATTTGATCTGAATAATCGAATTAAATACAATGTGATAATGTAAATTCAACTTGTTTGTTTTGTATGGTGGCATATACGTTGCAACAATATCCAATAAATACCTAAAGAAAAATATAATCTTTTTTACATTGAAGCTATTACAGCTTAAATATTAAGCGATTACATCTTGAATTTGGTAGCATTTCGCTGTGTCCAACAGTTTCAAAATGAGATTATAATCGTTGCGCACAGCTCCTGAAATATGATGAAGACTAGGCCTACATTACCAAGGAAATATTATTTCAGCCGCTAACCAATGAAAGTTTTTGTGTGTGAAAGGGCTCCCTCTGGAAATTTATGAAACAGAAAAGTTGTCATTCAGTTTGGAGACAGGTGCCTCCATGGTCCATTTCATTACTTTTGTCTCCTTTATACGACTATTTATCTGACACGAATCACTCCGATTAGTTATAAATACATATATGAACCTGTAAACAACTCCAGAGTTCAGTTAGGCAAAAAGAATTTTGGTCGCGCGATGACACCCCCTCCCCCACCTACCCCTCTCCATCTAAGACTCACCCGCCCGCCCTACAATTAGAGAATTATTGAGATGATAAAGCTCTCCCTGTACTCTCATTGGCTCTCGAGCCCCCCTTTCCCTCAAATCCTGATAAATCAATGGCAGCCAACGCACCCAGTCTCTTTTGTTGATGTTTTCTAATAGACCTTTTTCTCTCCAAGAATGACGTCAGCCGTATTCACCACCAGTTCCCTCCCCTTATGATTTTTTTTTGTTTAAAACTTTTTTAGAGGGGGCACAAAGACCACTTTGCCCGGAGGAAAAATAGCGACAAGATTAGGATTTCTTTTCAAGGCCCGGCATTAGTAGCTACTAATCCGAATTGGGCTAATTGATAGTCTGTAAAATCACAATCGTAACCTGAAGATGTTGCCCATGTTTTCCCCTTAAATGGACTAAAAGAAAATTCTTCTAATAATCGTTTCTAACAAGTCCCTCTTCAATCAAGCTTATTTAGTTGATGATTACCTTGTCACTTTTCGGTCTGCAGTTTCGGTTTAAAAAAACAAGGCTTCCACTCACTTTAAAAAACCGACAGCACGGATTTACAGCTTTCCAAAGAAACTAATCATCTATTGGAGCTACCGTTTCTAGCAGAACTGCACGACATGCTCTTCTGGGATCTCTGTCTTCAATGAAGTGAAGAACGAGGAACGAGGTTTGTAATTAAACATGTGTCCAACTTTTTCTGAGCGTAATTGTTAATTACAAGCATGGCTGTAGGTTTAACGTCACAGCCACAACTTCCTACGGATGGGTACATGAATTTCCACTGATAATACTTCATTTAAAAGATGTCCATTCACCCCTTTAAGTAAATTCAATTAATAACATGTATATTTACATGTCTATGTAACAGTGCCGGGGGTATTTGTATACTGTATTAAGTTATTGCATTGCCAGTTATATTTATAAAGATTTCCAAACTATTTCACAACAGAAAGGCTAGAGACTTCACGGTGTACAGTATACGATAACGCATGGCATTGCAAAATAGTGTTACAGTAAAAAATTCTTAGTGTATACATGTGCATGCAGTATAAAAATAAATCTACAAAAAAGTCTTCCATTTCCAACTGCCAGACTCATCTAAATGGGCATTGCTTCAAACGTAGCCTACACTATTTTTGCAGAAAAATATAGAGCCTATACAATCATATACTCACACTGTACAAATAGATACGTTTTACTTCGATGATTTTCGATCTCCGTGCTTTCCTCAACAAATATCTTCTTCTTGTTTTATTTTTTTAAGATATGGCAGAAACATCTGATGTTTTCCCACCGTGCGCAAAACAAGAGGTGCAGTAAAATTTTGGAGGATTGTTTGATCACATTTACTCTGGCTGAGTCTCTTGCCAGATATACAGCAGCGTCTTTCCATGAAAAGGACTGTACGTAGAGTGCCATAGCGTGACTGGAACACTCCGCGTGAAAGGGAAAATCCATATCGTTTATTTTGATCCCTTTCGAAGTAGGTTTTCATAACAAGCAGTGTTGTAAAGCGAATTATAAGTCATCGGCATCAGGTGACTTGACATCGGGGTAAGAACATATAAAAAAAAAAAAAAACGTGAACAAGTTACTTTAGATTACTGGACGAAGTGGCAGCTTCCCTGCAGGACTCAAGATGACAGTGCATGACGGTCCAGGCTCATTATCCCGCTCCCATTGAGGCGGTCTTTCACTCAGATGCAAACTCTTTGGCAGTGTCGTTTGTCTCCTCATTGTACTTTAGTTAGGAATGCAATGGTTGTCAGGACTCTTATTCACTTCCAAGATAGTTTATTGATGAGCCCCGACTTTTAGCACTTTTCACATGTCAAGAGAAGTCAAGTGTATGCATCCACGACTTCATTTCATGCACCGTGCGTTCCGATACTGTCCCCCCCCCTTTTTAACCCCCTTTTGCTACACTTTCCCCCCTGCGTTTCACGTTCCCTACGACCGGCTCTGTTACACTGAAATAAATGATTGGAACACCCTGAGCTGAAACTGGTGCTCGAAGTGTAACTTAAAATGTCGGCGCTGAGGGGTTGCTTTGGAGTGTACTGAGGTGTGCGTTAATAGTCAGGCATTCAGCAAATGTAGTTCTGGTGTGTGGTCATGGCTACAAAGTCATTTGCTTACTTCCCGTGTTACGTTTTGGCATTCTTAGCAGTGACGTTACTTCTTGAAAATTAAAATTAATATGGTTCGCATTAAGATGGCAATCGGTTGGTGGGCGTGGAAGCGCTTACCATATAGCATGCTCAGTGGAAACTACGAGCCCGCTGCTCAGATGCGATATCGAACTCAAAGTAAACAAAGGCACGTGGGGAAGTTTGTGATTGTTTTAGTAAGTACACTTACAGCCTATTTACGAGCGCAGTTAATACACAAAGTAAATAGATTTTATCCACAGCTTTCAATGGCCTGCTTAAATCTGCCTTCAATTCAACAGATCACCCAGTTGCAGATAAGACAGCACAAACTATTTACACTTTAAAATACATATGCTACTAAATATATATATTTTCTATCAACTTCGACAAACACGTTTACACATTTCATTTTAAATAACTATTAACGGTAATTACTACCGGAGTCTGAGTAAAAAAAAAAAATCATGTAATCATAAATCATGTAATTATAAAACATAATCATGTTTTCAGTCATAGCATTTACAAATTAATCGAAAATAAACGAATTTCACTCGTAGATGTTTTCAAAACAACTTGAAACAATTAAAAAGAGGTACGATTTAAAATGTAACCGTAGCTCACAGATATTGCCTGAGACTGCATACAACGTGTTTGGTCCCGTTTCCATGTGTAACTTCGGCTTTAGCAGTAAGGCATTTGTGCGTTCCCACCACCGAGCCAATTGAGCCGGTGAGAACAGCCTAGCTGTCCAATAGGCAGCTCTGAGGCAATCCAATTGCTTTGCATAAGGCAATATTTGGTGTGTGTGAGAGAGAGAAGTGCATTTGCATGTGTGGAGTGATTAGTGGGTTTGAAAAGAGAGCTCTGGCTCAGCCCCGTTTCCCGCTCTGGCAGCGGCGCAGGAGGAAGTGTTTTGCTGGAAGATGATGACAGAGGTCAGGCTCTGCTAATGGGCCAGTGAAGAGCAGTGGAGGCGAGGCACAGACCAGGAACACATACATTAATACACTTCTACCATCACCAATCAGCATAGGTGTGCTCTCTTTCTCTACCTCTCTCCCTCTCTCTCTCTCTCTCTCTCTCTCTCTCTCTCTCTCGAGCCACACACACGAACGCACATTTTCAGCCTCCCCGCAGTCCTGACATCCCACTTTATTGTCAATCTCTGTCTCCTTCGCAGGGATTTGCATTTCTACTCAAGATCACTGGAAAAAACTATTTTACTTCAGACTCATTGAAGACAATCACCAGCACTTCTGCTCCATTTCTGTTGCGCTGAAAACTATTGACAAGGGCTTGGACAGCGGCGCAGGATGCCACAGAAAGGTGAGTGCTCATAACATTCTTGACCTAAAAGTTTATTTCTGCCTTTCAATCAGTGCGGATTATTCAGTTTAAACAAAAATGAATTTCTAGTCAACCGAATGTACGCACGCAATTTCGTCTTGTTTTAAATAAAAAATAATATTTAAAATATTACAAATAAAACTGCATTATAAAATTCAAATACAAGATAGTTTGAGGTTAAATATGGATTAAAGCTCACCTTTAAAAAGTGCATTGTACAGTGTATGTACACTCTAAGGAAGGAACGTGTCTTCGCCGAAGAGTTTGCGTACTCCGCGGTGGAGTTGCGGTGTGTAGTTTGAAGCTCTAATATTCTGGCATCGTTGCTTGTTTATATGCTTCTATAACTCAATTTTGTCGGTGTTTGGGGATAGCTTAGTGTTTATTTATGACAAGAAAGAGTAAAAAGTCACATTAGGCCAAGACAGTGAACAGTACCGAGCATGGAGACGCAATGACCCGATGTGGAAAGATGTCAGGTTGAATCATACAGGCGGACGACGCAACGGAGCGTCTCAGCAAAACCGTTCGGTGAACTTGGTACTTTTCAAAATCATTTGCGAAATTTCAAGCATAAGCTCCAAATTTAATTTCAAAGAAGATATTTAAAAACAAGTACCGCGCTGAAATAGGTGTACTTGGATGTCTGTGGCAAAATAGTAATGATACTGACTATTAATCGGCCCGATAAATACGATTTTTCTACATGTTATTCACACAGCTATATTTTAATTTCAAGAACTGTAAAATCCACTGTCAGTTTGATATCATGAATTCAATACATAAAGAGAAACATCCTGACAATTCCATTTGTCATTATTATGTAATAATGTTAAAATATTATGTTTCAGCAGAAAAAAATAGACAAAATAACTTGTAAAATGTAGGCTAATTCACATCAGAACTCTATTTCACATGTAAGATATTTTAATTTATTATAACTCTGTATGGAAACCATTTATGCACAAATACACACATTTATACGGACGAATAATTGCTATATACGATATTTTGCTGTATTATCTTGTTGTTATTGACCACATGTAGATCTGCTATTTTTTTTCTTTTTTTTTTACTCGAGAATAAACAATCATAAAAAGAAAATACTTTGGGCAATATTTTTATTTATCTTGATTAATTTGTGGACAAATTAAAACAACTGGGAGTTTGTAAATTAAATAAACAAGCTACTCTTTAAAATACAAAGATACTTAAGACATATAAATGTAATTATGTTCACAGCTTCCGATCACGCCACTGTTTAGATACAGATGTATTACTACATTTTAATGTTGTAAACGTGGGATACACAGGCCTGAATAGGTATGTTTAATTAAGACGATTGTAGCTGTGGATTCGAATGGCATAAGAAATTCAGATTAGCCCTAAATTAACCTCATCAAATGTGGAAAGCGTTTTCAACTTTACACAAATCATTAACTCCGTAGCGTAGTGCAACCTCGTTGCTACAGCAGCCTAATCACACTAGCACAACATCGCACAAATGCAGGCATTGAATCAGGTTAGGGAAACGGTACTTCCGGGTGGAATTTGTGGTTCAAAATTGCGTTAGCTAAACCCCAACTAACACCAAAGTTTTAACATGAGTGGCTTTGGGGATTGACAGAAAATACCTCAACAATAAGACGTGCACCTTATAGAAGCGCTGTTTTGGTTTTGATGGTCATGACAATAATGAGAAATACTGAAATGTAATGGAATTTGAATTACTGGTAAACCGTAAAATATCACGGAAACGTGCAGTGCACTCATACAAGTTCTGTAAAATGTTGTGTTTGAGTTATACTTTTTAGTGGTTCAAATGCTTCTAACTAAGTATCGTTCAATGTAGGCCCACTCTTCTATGCATCACTGCCGTCTGTGATCCACGAGGACTGTGTTTGAGCATGTAAACATTTATCATTCTTAAGAGTATTACAGGGCCTTTTCACTGTTCGATGATAGAGATTATTTTGCATTTAAAAACTATTTTTCAGGATGTATGCCTGTGTGTATGTATTTATTTGTGAATGCACAGACTAACACACCGTCTGCAAGTTTTTCTTGTGTTAACGGAGCAAATGAAAGCTCTGGCTATTTCTTCACTGGCCTCCTTTTTAGCAAAACCTATTGAATGGGTTCTTTATTGCAATTGTCTTTTTCCAATTGAGCGCCCTACTGCGCTGTTGTATCTTTTTACAACCCTTAACAACCCACACCAGTAACACAATTACCTCTAGATATTTATAACAAGAAATTACGTTTCTATTTCCCAAAACGAGACAAACAAAAAAGCATTGGGGTACGGGCATCGGGTCATGGCAGACACCAGTGAACAGTGGCGGGGGGAGTCTGTGTGTGTGTGTGTGTGGTTATGGGGTGTGTGTGTGTGTGTGTGTGGGGGGGGGGGGGTCCCTTCAGCTCTTTGTATTCTAGAGAGTTGTTGGTACGTTTAGTTGGAAGCTGTGTGGCTAGTTAGGGAGCCGGAGTTTTGCTCTCTGGGTTTTAGTATAGGAGCAGAAAGGAAGCCATTGTTTAAATTCAGCGGCCTTTGTTGCATAGCCTTCACCCCCTCCCGATCGTTACTTTTCAGAGCAGTGAGGCGAGGTAGACAGCGTGTGTCACAGTACAGTTTAAACGAGGGGATCTAAAGAGGACGTAAGGACTACATAAAATTGCGATGGTTTTAAACTATTTAAAACGAAAAAAAAAAAACATGGCATAAAATAAAAGCTGTTCAGTGACCTCTGCGTAGATCAGAGTTTGGCACGACCACAAGTATAACTTCGAGCAAAAGGCAAAAGTTTAAATTAGCCGCGGCCCACGAGTTAGACACAGACGACTAATGACAATAGTAAACACAAGCGTGAAAGTCCGAGCAAGTGGCCTCAGTGAAGTCATTTTCAAAGATCAACTCAACCTAAAAATTCTAACAAGTATGCCCTTTAAAAAAGTTTTTTTTTCCAGTTTGAAAAAAAAATATTAGTTATAAATATTGAAAACATTTATAAATCCCCTCAAATGTATGCATTAGCCATCATAATAACATAATACAAATTTCCATTAATATTGTTTAAAATATAGAAAGTAATCTTCGATAAAAGTGTACTAATATACTGTTTTGCTTTGTCCTAGGAAGACATTAACTAGTGAACGGCAGATGAGAGACTCGTTAAATTGTTTTAAGCGGACAGTCAACTCAAGGCAAGTTTTAATAAGTGAAATTTATTAATAAAGGTGTTGTGCAAATTTATATGGATCAAATACCAAGAAATGTGAATTCTTAATCAACATGGTTATTAATGTATAAATCACCCGTCGTTATTTTCTTTATTGTATGAATACGTACACAAGTGGTAATTTGTGTAAATATACATTCTTAAAACTGTAATATCCTTAACACTGTAAAATGTCAAACACTGATCACTATTATTGTTTCTTTATGACTAATAGAATACTATAACCGAACCACGTGGGAATCTGGCGTAGCCTCCATGATGCAGAACAGTAAGTGAAGATTTTTCTGTTATACGCTTCATAATAAGTACACATGAAGGTATCTAGCAGCAGTTCAGGATGTATTAGAAACGTTTAAGCAAGCAGAGCTGGCAGAGATTGTCTTGATATGATGTTACAGGCTGAGAGGCAGCCAGAAAGAACGATTATTACGAAGACACATGTATAGTTATTTGAGTGCAACCTAACGTCTAAAGAAGTTTTTACTCACTTTAAAATTGGGCTTGTTTAAGGTGGTGGCCTTTTCTTAGAAAGCTCTTTGCTTGTGGTGTTCACATGTAAGTAGTCGCAGGGAGCATTTTAGTCGAGCGACTTGTGAGGCCATGTGGGCTCTCTGCACTAGAAGTTCGGCCTTGATGCGCTGTGCATACTGTTAATCTACGGTGAGTCCTTACAATCAAAAATCATTTCTTAGCGATTGCTCATGTTACAGTTTCCTCACCTCTGCGGGTGATTATTGCAAGAGGCTGCCCGACCATGTATGAGTAGGCCCAATGCATTTTTTTTGTTAGACACTTGCAGTCTGCAATTAACTGTAAAAAACATTTGTTAAATGAACGACAATGATTATATTTTTCTGTCTACTTTAGCATTACATATCCAATGGATTTCAGAGAGAAAGAGAGAAAGACAGAGAGAGAAAGAGAGAGAGAGAGAGAGAGAGAGAGAGAGAGAGAGATAAAACAGAGATTTTTGTTTCTGCTTGAGTTGATATTAAATAATTGCAGGACCGTCTGAATTAATGTTAGGATTGGCTGCCAAGTCGCATATTCCATTAGCTGTGCGGAAATGGACATTGCATGAAACTGAAGGAATACGAATCATGTTTTATGTAGATTTCAGTTAACACAGACTGGGAGTGAAATAATGTAGTCTGATGAAACAGACCAGGCCTGCTATATGAATAAATAGGACCAAAACTTACATTCGATTTGATGCGTAATTTGCATATATCTTGGTGCGGTATCAAGACAGAGAATCGCACTCCTTCACAATTTTACTGTAATATGCACTGACTTATAATGGACTGTTTAATGTAAGTCTTTTCAGTGTAGTTATTAATATTGCCATGTCGTTGTTGGGAGAATAACAATAAAAGATAAACATATTTTCTTTCTTAATGCTGGACAAGAGGTGTATGACATCTGTAACGAAGGTGTGTGGAATGATTTCCTCAGATTCTCTTCACATTAGTTGAACATTTGTGTTATGTGTTATAATCTGCTAATGCATTGTCTTGATCATGTACCGCCTCCACATATAAAGCGAAAAATAAATAAAATTACTGACAAATTCACACGAAAGAGGCAAAGCTAATTCACATGAAAAGCTTCCGACCAAACCAAACGCTTGAATCCAGATCAGCTAAAGTAGGGCAAATAATGTTGAAATACTTCAGCCTTGAAGTGGTTTGATATTTATGTTTTAATATCAAAACAATTAAGAAACCTTCTAAAATTATATTTCTTGAATCGGTGTATTTTAGGATTTGCATGGATTTGTTCCATCGCATCCTGTGTTGGAAATTACGTCTGTTCATTGAGTTGATTTATTTGTATTCAGATTATGTTTTTTTACACAGCACATCATAAAAGTATTGTCATATCCTTGGCCGCAATTGCCCCGCTATTGATGTTAAAGGCGTGCCACTATGTAGTGGTGTGTTATTTCCAGTGCGAACAGCGGAGGAGATATTATTCGGGTGAGCCTTTAGTTTGTTTAAAGGTCGCGGTTGGCTCTCCAGGCTTTTGTGCTAATAACTCCTGGGTGTATATGGTACGGAGCATCCAAATTGACACCATATGCTTTCCTATTAGTTGACTAGGAATAGAATACAAGGCGCATAATCATTGCCACCGGGAGAGATAGACACCACTCACCGTGGGGAATTATATAATGATTAAGACTTAACCTTCTGAGTGAAAGTTTGATTTTATATTCTTATCTGACTGTTTCATTGACCAAAGGGGATTTATTTGAAAACCATAAGGATGAGGGTTCCACGCCCATAAATCTGCAATATATTATCCGTGCACAACAGTTTAAACCCAAGAGACAATTAAATCCAACTAATCCCAGAATTACAGAGAGGAAAAAAAGATGCTGGTGGATTTTCGATTATTCGTGTCCACTGTTGTGGATGTAGAAAGATTATTACACATAACACAACATTTATGCGGCCATAACCTTTAGCATTTCCAGTAAAATGAGAGTAAATAAGAATAAGTCTGGTTATTTGGCACCTGGCTTGCGCGTTATTTAATTTTAAATCGCTTTATTATTCTAGGTATCAATTGCATCGTATGCATAGCAGCATACAAAAAGTGATATCCTCCTGAAGATACAAAATATGAATGTAAATAATCGCTGTGTAGGTTTGTTGCTTAGTAGTAACAAGAAAAAACTGGACGTCACTTTTAATATATTAAAGGGTGAAGCGCGCCCCTATTGTCGTGCCCGCGCACAGCCCTTGGCTACCATAAAATGAAGCTTCCCTTGAAGGGTAAATGAGTAGAGTCCAATTTAGTCTGAGTGATATCCAAATGCAGACAGAAAGGGTCGTTTTATCATGCTACTATTTGTCGTGACGATGCGATTTTCAAAAGCAGAGCAGTGTCATAAAGTGACATGCCTGCCACAAGTGCTCCAACTGATCTTTTCAATTAGCCTTCCATGCATGATCCAGGGCGACTTCCGCCTATTTCCAGAAATTAAGCTCAAACTTGACGTGCAGCTAGCTTTATTTTAAAGACAAATGTCAGGCAGGCTCATCATATTTTCCCCCTCTTCTATATTTGGAGCTTATTTATTGCTAAGGAGCTTGTGCTCTTGGAGTCAATTTAACGAGAGGCTTCAGAGGGAAGGGAGCGGAGGACAAGCAATGCTACTCCAGGGAGGATTCTTTTCTATTTGGCTTCAGGTTTGGCTTCTTATTGTAGCCTTTTTGCACTCTCTTACGCTGGATATGGTTGCTATGATCGAAGTAAATAGTTTATATATTGCGTTTTTAGAAAACATTTATGGAAGCTTTGGTTTGCTTAATATCAACGACATAATGGATACATCTGTGCACATATAACTTTTACATTGATGTAAATCAAATATGCCATAATCTCTGTATGAAGCGTTGTGCCAAAGCGTCTTTCCGTTATATAGCACTTATCTGGACTCAGTAGGATAGGGATGCTCTTTCCAGATCATCAGAGGCTGTTTTCGCCTAATCGATGTTCAGCATGTGTAGAATTAAGGCTGTTGTATTGGAGGATAATGGCTGCCTAATGAGCAACTTGAGTGCAGCTGCAAGTATGTTACTATGGAAAATGCCGACAATTATACGCTCGTTTTAAAGTGATTTTTCTTTGGGTCATGCTTAATTTGGGGTTTTGTAAAAAGTTGTCAAATAATATGTTTTGATGGTGCATTAAATGTTTAATATTGTTGTTTTTAATATTAAACAGTTGTACCTGACATCGCTGTGTGTCGGTGTTTAAATTTTAAACTGTAGGTTTTCTTTACAGTATTGTTGGGTAATGCATGGAATAAGCAGCACCCTTCCTGTCTCCGTCTAGGTCACAGTGGTGTGAATCAGCTTGGTGGTGTCTTTGTCAATGGCAGACCATTGCCGGATTCGACGAGACAGAAAATAGTCGAGCTTGCTCACAGTGGCGCGCGGCCGTGCGATATCTCCAGGATTCTGCAGGTGACGAGAGACCGTATTTTTAAGTCTGACACAGTAAAATATTATCCTTAAATGTGAGTGTTTTCAAAACAAAACAAACCAAATCAAAAGTAAGACACCTAATAGTAGATGGCTCCGTTAAACAAGATTCCTGTCTGCTTATAATTGCGGCTTTAACATTTTGGTTGTCAAAATATCTTTGTATAATCCCTGCAAACATTCCATCAGACTCTTTTCTTATCAGTACCTTAATTACCAATTCATTTCGAACCAAACAAACAGAAATGGTGTGAATTCATCTTAAACGATGCATACACATTTCATTCAAATCATGATTGTAGACTTTCGTGGTGTGATGTGCATTTAATTAAAATTGTAATGCCATTGCCCAGTTTCATACCTCATACATTTTAATTCGATTATATATGGTTTATATTATGAAGGACAGATGCATTTTTAGAAAGTGCATAATAAGTTCTCGTACCATTTAAGGTATATTTTTTGTGTTATAGACCCATGCTGATGCAAAAGTCCAAGTGCTGGACAATGAAAACGTAAGCTTAACATTGTTTGACGCATACTTATACATTTCATATTAGTCTTAAATAATGTATGTGATTTGTGTCTATTGTTTTCTATTCAGGTGTCAAATGGGTGTGTGAGTAAAATCCTGGGTAGATACTATGAAACAGGCTCGATCAGACCCAGGGCGATCGGGGGTAGCAAACCAAGAGTAGCAACACCCGAAGTGGTCAGCAAAATCGCTCAGTACAAGAGGGAGTGCCCTTCGATATTCGCCTGGGAAATCCGAGACAGACTGCTATCAGAGGGTGTCTGTACCAACGACAATATACCCAGTGTAAGTCTATTTAATAGCTTATGAGTTCTCAACTTCAGCCAATTCAGGTCTCGAAATAACATTGCCCCGAATGGGGGTTTGCACTCCATACTGAGAAAGTACAATTTCTAGTAAAAATGCGTGCTTCCTCATACCGACATTTACGTGAAGTACGTTCTAAGCGCCCGGGGTTTTATTTCCAATTCAGTTGTAATTGTTTGCTTCTATAATAGCGCAAAAGATTATAATGCGCGTGTAAGTATTCATTGCACTGCATGCCAGCGTGCCGTCACATCACGGGGAGCGCCTTTTGATTAATGTGAAACATTTTGGTTTCGTCTTTCAGGTGTCATCGATAAACAGAGTCCTCCGCAACCTGGCTAGCGAAAAGCAACAGATGGGTGCAGATGGCATGTATGACAAGTTGAGAATGCTGAACGGTCAAACAGGGACATGGGGGACCCGGCCGGGCTGGTACCCCGGAACCTCGGTGCCAGGACAGCCGAACCAAGGTAAAGCCGATTACTGGTCATTAACAATAGGTGTGAAAAACTCGCTGCTCACTCATCCAACCGCATATTAAAGTATCAACATTTCTGACAGATGTTATAATAATAATAATAATAATAATAATAATAATAATAATGTACTCTCAGAAAAACCTTATGACGCAATATCGAATATGACGTAATGATTTCTTTCCTATCATTAAATGCCTATATCGTATTGCATAGCATAATGCTGTATCACTGATACCAACACTAACAATACTACACCTTATAACAATAATGATTTTTATTATTATAATAACAATAATAATAATAACAATAATAAGAATATAGTTATATTTAATATATAAAATATTATTTATATAATATAATATAATATAATTTATATTTAAATAATTTATTTTAAATAATTTTCTTTAAAAATCCTTTTCCGCTTTTAACTGTTTTTTTTTTGTTTCTGTTAATTGTTTACTTAGCGCACCAGCGTGGGAATGTAGGGTATAGTTTATTTGATTTCAATGTAGTTTACAGTTAATACTGAAGCGACGCCATTCAAAATTAATCGCAGGGGAGTTCATCATCATCATCATCATCATCATCGCGACAAATCATCATTCTGGAAAAATGCATGTCAGGTTACTCTACATGCAGGTTAGCCAGGAATTTCAGTACTTCCGCTCTATGAATTAAGACTGCGTGACTGCGGTCCATCTTTTCAGTAGAAGTGTGCATACAGCTATCTGCATTTGGCCTCCTTCTCCCACCCCCACCCCTGAAAGGGAAAAAAAATCAGAAACAGTGTGCGGGATATCTGTACAAAGGATGTTTCTGTCACACGCAAGAATTTGTTATGGGAACAATTCTGTCGCTATGTAATTGCTCATTAGAGAACGTTTTGTTTCTCATTAAGGCGACATGAATAAGCGTCTAGTTGGAGGAGACAGCTGTAGAAATGTTCCACCGGAGACCCCTGGACACGATATGGTACCGCATGCCAATTAGACACGTCAGTTTTAAGAATATTAAACAATATAAGATGGACACTATAAAGATAAAGAGAACAGTTTTTGGTCTCTGTATAATATCTGCCTATTGAATACTGGATCGTTTCCTCAACAATAGGCACTATCAGAGCACCTGCCTAGAATGTCTGCCGGCTGCGTTTTAGAACATCTCCACAGTTGATCGATCTTAAGTACAACAACAGTTGCTTTATATTGTCTTCAACATACATAATTAAAGCAAAAGCCAATTCACTCACACAATGCTAGATGTGAGGACAGACATTGGTCTATATTACGCAACATCAAGTTATACTGAAATCATAGTTCCTACGGTGCGCTTAAAGGCCTACAAGAAAGTAAGTAAGAATAGACTGTCGAAAAAAGACAATATTTATTTTATTCAAAAATCAATGTAAATGTTGAAGAACACATACATTTAGAAGTGCAAGATATGAGAACTGAAATGAAATTATATTTGTTTGTCATATGGAATGTGATGGCGTAGGCCATTGGTGTATTTAATAGTGCCATTATATATATATATATATATATATATATATATATATATATATATATATATATATATATATATATATATATACACAAGAAACAATTTAAACGAGAAAACACGACAAAAGCACTGCAGTGAAGTATTTTAGAGGCTAGTTAAAGGCTCTCAAGCCTTGTTAGTCACTAGAAGCCCTGAGGCACAGTCCCACTAAATCAGCAATAGGGTTCCCTCATTTTATTCATTGCCATTTAAATTAATAAAGTAAACCCTCCCGCTGCTGCTAATGAGTTGCTGGCCATTGCTAGATAAAACGGGGCCTCTCAAAATGACATGAAAGGTTGTTAACTAATAATACAGTTTAAATCTGAATAACGGTCAGATGTTTCAGATGATTAATATTGGCGGATTTCATTTGTAGATGTAATTTTTCAATAACATCAACAACAACAATATAATAATAATAATAATAATAATAATAATAATAATAATAATAGTTGTTGCTGCCGTGAGCCCCTTTACAGTTACATGTTTTCAGGTCCATGGATAAAGACATACATAAGTGTAATTCATTATCATTATAGCACATAAACAACCACAGCGGTGATTTATAGTTTAATGTACAGAATCTGACTGACATGTTTGAACCACTTATAGATTTACTGAATGAAACCTGTCCCAGTTATCTTGAATACTATTTGGAAGGTGTCAATGATTTATTATCATAAATTCATGCGAATATATTAATCCTTTAAGGGATTTATCTTTCCTTTGAAAGTATTAGCATTTGTAAAATTAACAGGGAAGGGGTATATTAATATCAGTCTGAATTCTTTCATCGCATGGAGTGTGTTTTAGGAGGCTTTAAGAATCCATTACCACAAAAGCATAAGGCAAGGTTAGGTCTCAGAGGGGGACAAATATGGTCGCAATCTGATAAATGCCACGCAACGGTGAATAAAATAATGGATACATTGGGAGTGACAGGACCCAAAAAGAGAAACTCTACAAGGAGAAGAAGGAAAAAAAACTCTCCAGCGATTTAGTATTTTAGGGATCAGCATGGCAGTTTTTTCTTATCTTTTTTTCTTATACAACACTAAAGCCGTCTATAGGATTTAGACACTTTCTCTTTCAGGGGGCTCTAGAATGTTTTGATCCGGCCTCTATGGCTGAAAGGTGCCGCAATTGGTTTGCTATCTTTTTTGCTTGTTTTCCGCCTCACTGATTAAGACACTACCATACTAAGGAATGATTTTATTTCCCAGCGTCTTTTTTTAAGAAAACAAATCCTAAAACCCGCGTCAGTTGGTCTGGCTGTGGGATAATAGGACACACATTCACTACTTTTTACGGATTAGCCCTAGAAAAGTAATAGCGCAGACACAGGCTATTGAAAAGCTTTCTTTTCGGGTCTTTCAGAAAGAAAGAGACATTAAAAGAAGATAACTTAATTGTCTGTCGGTCCTTATTTATTTCTTCTCACTACATATAGCCATCTACATATTAAATATTGTGTTGAGTTTTGAATCGATAGCTGCACAGGGCTGTATAACTCGTTACAGAGAAAGTATAGCCTACTTAAAACATATGTTTTGAATCACTGGTTAAAACCAATTACGTTTCATGTAGGCCTATTATACAACGTGGCTGGTAATATTGAATGCTGGTGTCAGCCTTTCAGGTTATGCATATACGCCACTCTCACCTCAGATGGTTGAATTATTCCAGTGTCGAACGTGAATTTACCGATGAACGTCACAACTTGTGCATTCCACCACTGAATTAAATGCCATGATTCATGTAGAATAACTGACTTTGATGACATGACCGCTAAATCTTTTAATTAATCAATAAAACAATCACACCGAAATATCCTCATGAAGTCTAAAAGTATTTAACTGTATACACTAGTTCAACACCGTCCCCACACCTTTTTGTTTGTAATACCTTTTCAAATTTCGGTATTAGCGATTCTGCGTTATATAAATGTACAAACACCGTGGCGGGTCGAAGCTTCAATCAAACCATCGCACTTGTCTTCTCGGCAGCCTTCACTGAACTAACAGGGACTGAGAATAGAGACGTCCTATTCACGGTGTTCTGGGTGTTTTTCTCCCATTCCCTATAGAAGGTATAAATCCTAACTGGCGTTGAACGGGCCGACCCAGGGGACAGTGATTAATGATAGTAGTGCATAAAGGTTAACATACTGAACTGAAAAGTCTGTTGACTGGGATCCTCGTGCTACAATGCAGAGCACTGCATGCTTCGAGAGAATCCTTTTGTTGCCTCCTCCAATTGTGTTCTCAAAATTCTGCCCACGAAAGTTTGCCAACCCTCCCTGGCCCGAGAGTTTAATAGTTTCCCTTACTCTGCTGGCATTGTGTCATTGTGAAAAGGAGCTCCTTCTATTCAAGTGTTGGTGGTCACCTCAATGGGTCTACAAACGCCCATATGGTGACTACCATTGAAGACTTGCACTATTTAAAAGGGGGAGAAAGTTTGAGTTTTAAAACATTTCAGAAGGGCCTGAAAAGGTTCTACCACATTTTGTCACATTTCTCTTAACCCTTTGAGTAAGTCAGCCATTGTTAAGTGGTGATAAAAGATCCTCAGTTGAGGCAGCTAGCTAACAAGAATATTTTCCCACAATATTTTACAATCTGGTGGTGCTAAAATAGCAGAAAATTGTGATCATTCAAATAAAATGTTGTTTGGGTTTAAAAGGAAAGCAGATAGTTCTGCTGGAATGTATAACCTAGAAGAAGCCAACTCTTGTCCCACTGCTCTTCTGAGCAAGTCTAAAATGGAAAAAAGCTTTAAGCCAACAACAGCAGCAGTTTAAAGAGAAATACATTTTACCTTAAACAAGCATATAACTGCAGAGTAGGACAAAATGAGTTAGGTTACTTCCTTTAATTTTGAAGGACTCAAAACATGCAGTATTGAGCAGTTATTTTAATTCCAACCTGAATGACCATGTTTTAACTAACATTGTTAATGGACAGCTAATTATGCTAATGACAAAAGTATCTGGCTGACTGTGTTTACAACAGGCCTTTACATGTTTTATGGACCACTACACAGACATGTCGTATTTGGTGATTCCCCAGCAAACATACTAGATATAGCTATGGCTACAGCTACATGAAACTGAAAACTACAAAACAAGTGCTTGTTTTGATGCATTTCCTTATTTTACAGACGGCTGCCAGCAACAGGATGGGGGAGGTGAAAATACAAACTCCATCAGTTCAAATGGGGAGGACTCAGATGAGACCCAAATGAGACTTCAGCTGAAAAGAAAGTTGCAGAGAAATCGCACCTCATTTACCCAAGAGCAGATAGAAGCATTGGAAAAAGGTAAATGGCTATGCTGCCATCATACCTTCTGTTTTGTATAGGGACCACATACATTTTATTTACTCATCTGAAGAAGCACTTAGGTAATACATGGATTACTTGACTCATCATAATTCACAAAGAGATTCTATTTTTTGTTTCATTTTTATTTGTGTTCTGTTGGGAAGAGAACTTCAAAATCCAAGTCAGTAAGATATTTACTCTGTACATGATAGCTTCACCATTGACATTCATGACGTTATCTTTCAGAATTTGAAAGAACTCACTATCCAGATGTGTTCGCAAGGGAAAGACTGGCTGCAAAAATTGACCTCCCAGAGGCCAGAATACAGGTGAGTTCATACACTTGTGACTTATCAAGGTGTGAAACACAGTCTCCGTAGGACAACTCTAAACCACTGTAATTTAGCTAATGCAACAGTTTGCAGGTAGCTAACAGTTTGTAATCTTCATGTGTTTTCAGGTGTGGTTTTCTAATAGGAGAGCGAAGTGGAGGAGAGAGGAGAAACTCAGAAATCAGCGGAGACAAGCCAGCAACTCCTCCAGTCACATTCCCATTAGCAGCAGCTTTAGTACTAGTGTTTACCAGCCCATCCCACAGCCTACAACGCCAGGTGAGAGTGCACTAACCCCATGGAAGCCAAAAGCATTCATACAGAGAAATATTCTTTACACTATGCAAAAACATACACAGGCATTTGATTGTTAGAGTATATACAACAAAAAATCAATATTAATGTTGTGAAAGTCAGGTCCTTAGTCATTGAGAACCATACATTTTGCATTTTGCCAAAGCAATTGTGTGTTTGTGTTTGTTGATATGTGTTTGAGAATACAGTCCACAGCATTTGAGAATCTCCTAAAATGCCATGATCCCCATTTTAAAGACTTAATTTTTTTTCACTTCAGTTCACCCATGATTTCTTTCCCTCTTTTCACAGTGTCCTTCACATCAGGGTCAATGTTGGGCAGATCAGACACAGCTCTCACAAACACATACAGCGCTCTGCCACCCATGCCAAGCTTCACCATGGCCAACAACCTGCCTATGCAAGTGAGTAAATCACACAAATGTGAGAATAGAAACCCAACAGAATGAGTGTCTCTAGGCTGTAAATCTGATCTGTGTTGTTCCTTTGAACGGATATCCAGAAAGTATAAAAAAAGAATACTATAATCAAATATGACAGTATCTGTCACCAAGCCTATTTACCTTTGTTTACTTAATATTCAGAGGTAATATTAATTATTCTAGTGTGAAAGTGTTGGCTGTTTCTATTTCAGATTTTTTGTAGTGCTTTGTAGTACTACAAACATCAGTGTTAACAGCTATAGACTGGAAAATATATAGAAGGCAAAAGCCTTAACAGTCTAGAAGCTAATATATATTCTCTCCTCATAGCCCCCAGTGCCCAGCCAGACATCCTCCTATTCCTGCATGCTGCCCACCAGTCCTTCAGTGAATGGGCGGAGCTACGACACATACACGCCCCCACATATGCAGGCACATATGAACAGCCAATCAATGGCCACTTCTGGTACCACCTCAACAGGTAGGCAGAAAACTCACTTTTTACTTGCTTGGTGATACTAAGGTTAACAAATGAATTAAGTATTCATTTCACAATCTGCCACCTTCTCTAACATAGGGGGTAGTGCCATATGTATATCTCCCTACATTTCATCAATTGTTTCTCCATATTGCATTTATTTTCTTTCATTCATCTAACATGTCTTGGTCAACTTATACAAAAATTGAAATGGCATACAAATTTATTTTTAAAATCTGCTGTGTGGCAACTTATTATTTAAATATTGTTAGGCAGTGCGACATTTCCATTTCACATATTTACCCAATTATGATAATGTATCAGTGGGCATGTTATTTAATACCTGCATTATACAGTGTGGGTTTTATCAGAATGTGTGTTGCATTTACACTTACACATTGTTTCTTCTGTTTTTCTCTCAGGTCTCATCTCCCCTGGAGTATCTGTCCCTGTCCAAGTTCCAGGCAGTGAACCCGACATGTCTCAATACTGGCCAAGACTACAGTAAAGAAAAGAGCTACTTCACTTTGTGACTTTTCATTGAAAGTGGGCTGTCCAGCAGTATTTTACAAAGAAAGAAGAGAAGAGAGACTTTGAAAGAGACATTTTTGTACTGGGATTGTTGTGCCCTGTGCTAGAATTCTTGGCACACAACAACTAGGGAAAAAAAGAAAATGAAAAAATGGACCTCTGTAAAGTGCCAGGTGTTATATCCTAAATGGAACAAAACTATCTTCGTTTTCAGTTTCCAACTTAAGTCATTTTTGGTGTATTTGTATATGGCCATTTGTATGTTATGATGAAAACAAGAACAACTATGGATGGACTGTCAGACTGACTTGGTCTTGCACCTGTTGAAAAGGACAACCTGCGAGATTCTGCCATGAATAGTTTTTATCAACTTATATCGAGTACTTCTACAAGTCATTGTACAGATTGTGGATTCCGACGAAGCAAGCTCGTATCATTCCAATGCAGAGCAGGAAGAAGAGACACTAGCTGTGTGTAAGCCCCTTTATCTGTTGGTTTTTTCTGAAGTTTGTTGGCAGGCAAAGTGTATGTTGAAAGTGATAACTGCTGACAAGGAAGTGGAAAAAAAAACCTTTGGTAGCTAAATGGTAGATTGTGTCTTCGATATAATCCAGTTTGTTTATGTCGAAAATGTAAGTATTTGTCTTCCCTAGAAATCTCCCAGAATGATTTCTATAATAAAGTTAATTTCATTTATATTTCCCAGAATATTCTATAGATGTTTTATACACATTTTCATGCATCATAATACATTTCTTTGGGTCAGGTACAAGTTAATTGTTCTTACTGTAGATATAGCTGTACTATAGTGTTTTACAGTCAAATTCTTTTTGTGCAACTAGAAAAATTTCATTCCTATAATTGATAAGAAAAATGCTTGCAAGAATTTTAAACATAAGTGTTTGAAAGTTGTTTACAGCTACATATCAGAATTAACCATTGTTGATTGTAAAAACAGACCAAAGCCTTTGTATTTCATTTATTACACAACTTTCTTTATAATATAGTGTTGTGTTACAAATTTTGTAAACACCTTCAGTTCTTTTACATTGGCTTCAAGTATGTTTAACAGTAGGCTAATCAAACAGTCATTTATTTATGATTGAAAAAGAAGTGCGTCTTTAGCATGGTCTTCCATGCTGTGAATCATATTTTGGTGTGTACCCACACCGTAAAAAAGACAAAGGGGGTTCCTGCATCAGTAAATTGCGTTGATGAAAAGTCTATACTACTGTCTCTTAAATATTTCAATTTAATTTTATTTAAAAAGGAGCTTTCTAAATGTATTTTGTGAAAACTATAAAAATCATTTTGTACAGTATACTAGTGTCCCAGTGAGAGATTTATCTTACTAATACTGTCTCCAAACACTATCTTTTAACTGGGAAGGGGGTCTCTTTCATTTGGTATTGCTTCCAACCCAATATGAAATGGTCACACATTTATTTATTGCATGCTTAGATTCAATAACTCTAATGTGTCGATGCAGCATCTCAGAAGACACTCACATTTATATGCTAACTACACAACAAATACTTCTTATCAATTCTCACTAATTGCTCACTTCTTATGCACCAAACCATTGAGATACACCCACACTAGTTCTGCCTATCTCACACACAACACAACAGAGGTGTGATTTGCAATAATCTGGCTTGTTTTGTTAGAGTTATGATGGTTTAAATAGAGGAGGGGAAGAAAGAGAAAATAATAAAGCAGTCTGTATCCAAAGTGAGTTAAAGGAGTGATTGTATAGCAGAATAAGCTATTTTGCCTCACTTGCTGGCCCAGGGAGGGGAATAGAAGGGGAAGTCCCAGGAAGAGTGGAGTCAGGTATTGTAGCATCTGATTGGTCAGGTCTTTCTCTCACACTTGTGGACATTTCACTGGAAATAAGCAGTGATTAGACTACTTTATTCATAACAATTCACGCTTGAACCAGTAATATACTGAGCTATACAACACATTCAGCAAAATGCAATCTAAAATGAAGGACTTGACAGTTATTGTGCTTTACTGAAAACCATGTAACAATTGATCCTCAATGTTTAGCTTTAAGTCCAATCATTTTCTGCCACTTTCCATATATTAAGATGCAATCATTTTGTTACACCTTACCGTTTCACAGAAATAATTTCAAAAACAACATAAAGGAAACAAAATATTCACATTCTACATTTAGTTCTTTACAGTCTAATGTAATGAAAACATTTACTTTCAGAAAAAAACAACAAATATACCAATTGATCAATCGAGCACCGCAGCTATTCATGAAATGAACACTGAAAGGATAAGGAAAAGGATAACATGTAAAGACTGCAACCTGTGTAAATCAGTCTAGATATGAGCATCTGTTAAATGACAAGAATTTACTGTAAAGATAGAACTGCACAAATACCACATTCTAAGCAATTCAGACCAAAGAAAAATTATTACAGATTAATAAAGAATATTTCATGAAGAACATTAATGTTACCCTGATTAGACATTATTTCTGATTTTAGATTAATATCTGTCTTTGAAACTAAAAAAACAATATGTTTTCTCAAGCTGAGGCAGTGAAAATATCGCATGGGTGCATACCAATGAAGGGGCTGAGTAACAGAGATTCAACATGGTTAACACACTCAAATAACCTCTTAGTTGGAGTCAGAGACATACCGGAGCAGAGATCGCTAGCCCAGAGGTATGTCAGCAAGTCTGTGGAGAAAGGGGTGGCCTGGCACCCTGGTGCCCTGATATACTGTCCTGCTGTAGTGCCATCCTGTTCTATAAATATCACCTTGGTCACATAATCCTGCCCCCTCTAGTTTTCTAGAGATCCCCTTTCATTTTCCCTACAGGCTGTCACCAAATAATACATCGTTATAACAGTCCCAGTGGTGGCTGGTACATAAAATGTTATCCCAGATCAGCATATACAAAAAACTGTATTCTTCTTGAAATAATTACTGATGAAAGAACTGATCGAGCATAGTAATCAAAACATTGGTGATGTGACGTGGTGGTTAAGGAGATGGGCTTGTGACTTGTACTCTTGCATGTTTAATTTCAAGGTGGCATATTGCCACTATATCAAGGCATGTCATCTGAAGGGCCATTTTCTGGCCGTATATATACATAAATAAATAGATCAAAATATGTAGGTATAGAGAGATAAAAAAAGGAAAGCTATGTTAGTCCACTTAGATAAGGGTGCTGGCAAACCAAATAAAACACAGATGTCACACAGATGTGATTCTTGTAAGGGGGCTCGCACTCTATTTATTTCCAAGGTGGTTTGTGTAATCTATATATGTGGTAGAAGAGGTACTGTGATGACATGATCTGTTGTGCTGGGAGCATTCTGTGCAGAGCTGACACTGTGTGCTGTGGTTGCTGTTTGGAGGAGGCCATGTCTGAAAGCCGTCTCTTCAGATTATAAGAAGTGCAGGGGAACACTGTCGCTATAAAAATCTTCACATGCTGTTCACTGACAAAAGAGCCACGAAAGGCGAGTCTCATACAAGGCCTGGTGAAAGTGGTGATCTGGTGAAAGCATTCAGAAAGGGACATGAGGCCTGGACCCGACAGCTGCAGTGGGCACGTTTATATTTGTTTTGCCTGAGCTGGTGACGTTGAGCGCTGAACATGGAAACGCACCAAGCCAAAAACAGGAAGCAAATGAATAATACACAGCCGCATAATACACACTATATGTGTATTCATTAAAGAGTAATGTCCATGATGTAATATCCTCATAAAAAAGTAAATGCTTTCTAGGCCTCTTTTGGCTGTTTTTGGAGTGGATACAGTCACTTCAAAGTCATTATGCCTCTGATGAGATCATCCACAACCCACTTTGAGTGTTGAATTTTGTTTATCAAATGACTATTGCAGTTTATTATTCATAAACACAGACACACAGAAACAAGCGTACACAGGAAAATTAAAATAGTGAGGAATCACTTTCTTTATAGTATCTTTCTGCTAAATCAAATATTCATTTTAATGCTGGATATCTTTATTTGTTAGATACATCTGTCCATTTTCCCTATCATAACCATTACTTTTAATACCACAGACAGCTTTAGCATCAACTTATACAATTGTGTGAGATGGCTTAGGAAGATTATGCTACTCCCACACTATGACGCTCACTTCAAAATCAGAATACACGTGTGACAGGGAAAAACATGTAATTACTTTATTTTTGGCAAGTCCAGTAGAATCCTACATCAGCTGCTCCCGCAGAAAGAGCACATCTTCATCCACACAGTTCTACACCAGTGAGGATTCTCATGAAATTCAGCTGCTGGTTTTAACCCAAGATTTACACCACAGAGATTACATTGGGTTACTTGGTTGACCCTCTTATCCTGAGCAACTTAAATACAGTAGTTTACAAAGCATCTACTGATATAGCTGGATATTTAAGTACTTTGCGCAGTAAGTGGACAGGATTGTGATGTGGTGGTAAGGAGGGGGCGCTTGAGACCCAAACGGTACTGGTTCAATTCCAGTTGGGGAAGGTACTCAACCCAGAATTGCCTCAGTAAATGTTTCTCTGGAAAAGGTATGAGCATCTGCTAAGCGTAAGTGTAAACTGAACCAGTAACCTTTGGGTTATAAGCCCTGTTCCTTGCCACAACACCACCCTGTTGTCCTATTGGCCACTCTAAGTCTCAGCTGCCCCTGCACAGTACCACTCATCTCTTGTGTTGTCCGCATGTAAGACACAAACTGACTGCTCTCCCCCCGTCAAGGGTGCTCCGGAATGAATTGAGAACTTCTTTTTTTTTTTGGGGGGCGGGGGGGGGGGGGGGGGGGGGGGGGGAGATGACATCACAAAGGCCACCCAATCCTATTTGCATGGGATACTCTTGGGCCTTGAGCAGCAGGATGCAGAAGAGCTACAGGCCATGGAGACATAAGGACACTGAGCGGGGCCACAGTCTGATGGACTGTCACTAGGTGACAAAGACAGAATGTGCAGCTCTGATTGTGTTCCATTTTACTCTTCACCTTAACACATCAGTCACAGTAAACATTTTAAGGCTAAGATAATATGATAGCTGTCTCTAAAATAGACAAAACAGAGGAAACAAACCCAAGAGAGACACAGGTAACGCGACAGTTCATCCCCAGCATGTGTTGACAGCGATAATTACAAAAATAACATTTCAGACAATGATAAGAGATGTATTGCACTTTGAATCAAAGTGAGGGCTTTGAAAACATCAACCGTTGTTAGGACTTGCAGTCTGTTTCACTAAAAGAATGACTGCAGTGGTTTCATGACCTGAAATGGCACATAGATGCTGCCTGCAGTGAAGGCTACACTTCAGCCATCATGACCAAAGCTTGCTCTTGAAAATAAGGCTCTGTAATCACAAAAACACTACCAAACTGATCTCTAATGAAATAAAGACAGTGAAGTCCAGCAGTATTTGGGAAGGTATTGACACCGTGTTTACATTCCAAACATGATCAATGAATCAATGAGTGCAGTGGAAACAGAACGGTAAGCTTCATATAGGATCCTAAAACCCTCAATGAAGGTGAGAGCTGTCAGTGCCTCTGCATCTGCCTCCCTTTCTGTGGGACTTGCCAGAGCACTTGATGCCAGGTCTGAATGGCCAGGACTCACAGCAACTCCACCTTGGGATGGGTTTGAGGAGGCAGTTGCACTCTTCACCACAGACTGTTTGACAGCCATTGTATTTGTCAACAAACCAATGCATTGCCGCTCTGATTTTCCTGCCTACAAGCATTTGCAGAGCCCTGGACCCAAGGCAGCCCACTCTCCCATGTTGGACAGAGCAGTGAGAAACACAAAGCAGCACTTAATCCCTGAAGTATGACAGGTAGGAGCATAAGCTGACAAAGAGTGTCCCTCTCCTGTCCAATAGTTTGGAGTACAAAGGAAGACACAATGGGGATGGTGCCAGCTGGCCATGCATGAAGGTGTGTCAGGCAGGGACCTGACAAAACACACTATGCTACACAATGCTAGAATAGTAGTTTAAGATACTATACACATTGTGGCAGTGGTATGCACAGTAACTTTTTCAAACCCCACCTCAAAATAGAATTTTGCATCTCATATGAGCACACCTGTCAAGAGTTTGATGTAATGTGTTCTTGCGCCATTGTTATAGATGCGTGCACGATCATTTGAATTTCTCTGATTAGAAGTGACCTATGGGATAAAACAGAGATACAACTCCTCTCACTTGCCTTGCTCTCTGTGGATAAATGTCTGTTCAGAGAGAGTGAAATGTAGCTAGATGATGAGTGGAAAAGGTCTAAAAGCCCAGGTGCTTGTCCGGGATCTTTGGGGATGCAGGCCGAACTGATTCACATACAGCACCTTACTGTGACACATGGTGCCAGCCAGGAATTGATGAAGAATGGTGAATGGGCTTCCTGTAAAACACCCAAGCAGCAGATCTGGACATCGATGACACTTGCATGCACGTGCATGCTCACTCATACACCCATACAAGCCCCATCCCCATGAGTCATCAGATTTACTCACCATATTATTTAGTACAAGACAATGGCTCTATCTGTTCTCATACCACAGTGTTAGGATAGAGCTGAATCAGGAAGGAGGGAGGCATTGTCACCTGTGGTGTTATACAGGGCTGTGCTGTTCAGAGGTGCATAACAGGACAGGAAGCAGAGAACTGGCTAAACCTGAGGGCAACAAAATCTGCTCCTTACTAAAATGTATCTGTAGCCATGTACAGGAGATGGGCCACATGTTAATCTGCTGTCCTGCTCTGAGCAGCTGAGAATGATAACACAAAAAATAAAACACCCACAGGCTTCATGAAACTTCACATGGCTGCTTCTGCTTTAATTTTTTTATTTTTCCGACTACATTTCTGTCAACACAGCAAAACTCCTTGGTCAGACACTTCATTTGACATATTTTTTCTAAGTTGTTATTGGAATTAAGTGATTTCTACAACAAATGTATAAAAGTGAACAATACAACTTTATATTACAAAGCTACATATCTGTGACATCAAAGGCAGGTTTTACCTTCCAAAGAGTAACCTGAAGTATGCTGGCTAGTTTCAGATGCAATCAACCATGCATAACATAACTGTTAGGGCAAAACTCTCCAATTAGAATGGTTTGTGTTCTCAGATTGTCAAAAATACAAACTCAGTACATCACATTCTTGTTAATACAGAAAATCATTATACAAAAATAACAACTTAAAACAATGAGGAAAAAACATAATGAATACAAGAGAACTGGAAAAAAACAACAACCACAGTGTACCAATACAGTTTTAGCAATGGTAAATTGCAAAAGAATAAAATCTGCACAAGTGGGTATGACAATGCGGCAGTGGCAAGCTTTCTGGTGTCCCAGAAGCCTTATGTACTCCTGCAGGTTCGCAGGGGATTTTTGAAATGCTCTTTGCAGGCAAAAAAAAAGAGTAATATCTCAAGACGCAAGTGAGTTTGTGCTTTACAGAATCCGACTTTTTGTTTGTTTTGGTTACGAGACATAATTTGCACTTACTCCTGAAGACAAAAAAAAAAGAGGGGGGGGGGGGTGAACAATAACAAGGATGACACAAGACGTCAGGCCTGTGAGGATGCTGAGTGCACAGCCCTAATTAGGATGTCATGCAAATTGCAAGTGAAATGGTTAAAGAGGAAAGCACTAGAAGTCCAGGTGCTTCTTGCCTGTGGCCGTGGAGCCACAGCTCGGGCTCAGCAGCTTGGCGGATTCTGCCAGATCCGGTTTATTCAAACGGCTCACTGTGTCTGACAAGTCTGGAGGCAAGTGCAGTCTCTGTGCAGACAGAGAAACAGGGAGAAAGATGGGGGAGGGGAGAGAGAGGGAGAGAATGGCAAAGAGAGGGGGAAAGGGGGGAGCAAGGGAGAGAGAGAGATAGAGGGAAAGATGGGGAGGGAGAGAAAAAGAGGGAGGAGCAAACAGAGAGAAAAAAGGGGAGAGAGAGAGATAAGGGGGAGAATGTTTACAAGGGTTTAGAGGGAAAGAGAAATAACCAGAGGGAGGAATAGAGGGAGAAGACCAAAGAGACAAATTGTCACAATTTTTGTTTTAAGGAGTATTTAAATATGACAGGACACAATTATGCTCAGTGTAGTTGTCCGCTACAGATGCATTGTCTCAGTGCTGTGATTCCATACCACTCCTTTCCACTGAGGCACAAGTTCCCTCTTCAACACAGCAAATGATAAACTGCTGCTAAATTTGTCCTGCAGCTGTGTACATGATATTACACAAAGGCTAAACCAAATTAAATTTAATGTCTAAGACCACAAAATTGTTCATGCATAACATAAACACTGTGTGAGATAAACACAGGAGCATTGATGACTGTACAAAGATGTCATCAACAGGTTGGCACAGCAATATGAGAATAGAACAGGTAAGAGATAATAACATTACATTCACCACAGAAATGTAACTCATTTGTCTCTACTTTGAATAGTTATTGCCGCTTTTTAACAGAGCAGAGATTGCAGTAGCAAAGGAGCTAGCTAATGTATTAATCCATAATTTCACATATCCATTAGTAATATACACTTATTTATCCATGTACTTAATAATGGATGAAAATTCCACAAACTAATGCCTAAATGAATAAACTAAAAACAGCCTCAAAACAGCTGAATAAATGTGTGCCACTTGCCTGCAAAGATAATCAAACACTAAATACACCTGGTTGGATTTCTCTATCCTGTATCTGTGCAGAGAGTGAGTGGACGCAAATCGCCTTAAGCGGTTCAGCGGGCACTCTCAATCACAACTGCAGAGAACCTATTAGCATGTTGCTAAACCTTGCATTACCTTGGCCCTCTCACGGCTTGGAGAGGCCACAGCACTGGGGCTAATACTCGAGTCATTAACATCAAGAGGTTTACCACGATAACTTGCTCCACCCCAGCACTAATCTTCCACTTGAGCGGGATAGAGCTAACAGTTGCGACAAAAGAACGTTTAATAAGTGCTTCGCAGAAACCTGCAGCCCGCAATGTGGAACATATGAAACAGGGTCAACAGGGTTTTCTTCCTGAGTGCCAATCGGGTTTGTGGCCCATGGCACTTGACAAACAATGTGGAGGCTACTCCTTCTTAGGTTTTTACACCTCACCCCCTCGAGCCACCCAGAGAGGGGTGCACACTCATCCTGTCCACGCACAGATACTTATCGTGCTCCTAATAAAGGTGCTTGTCATCCCCCTTTGTGTGTACATGGGGACAAGAGTACTCAGTGTTGCTGCAAGTGAAGCTGAAGACCACTTGATCCCCAGTGCTTTCCCCTGGGCCAGAGCTCTGGCTTCCACAGTGGCCTGCTTACCTGCAGGATATACATTGCTTTATGGGCAATTTAACTCCCTTTGTTTGCACAACACTTTTCAGTGGCTTGTCAGGGGCGATTACTGCATTGACCATCTGATTAAGTACGAAAAGTGGATACTGGTGAAGGAAGCATCACACAGACCAAGGTAAATTGGAGGAGTGTGACAGCAGTACTGGACGAAAGCACAAACCTCTCCCCCCACCATTCTCCACAACCACAGGCCCACTTGACAGGAATACGTGTGTGCATCGTGTTGCATTGCAATTATCTCTATTTATAGAGCCATGCAAATCCAAATGATTCTGACAATTAAAACGTTAAACTGCTAGATGTGCTAATGCATTTGAAGAATTAAGCTGCCACATATGAAGCACATCAGACAGACTGTTTGCATCCTTGTAAGGTGTGTGTGTGTGTGTGTGTGTGTGTGTGTGTGTGTGTATGATGTCTGCATTCACAGAGACTAAAGATATTCCCCAATCCCCATTTGTACTAGACCTTTTCCCCCAATCTACTTGATGCTCCTAGTCCTGGAGGGGGTTTCCTCTGAATCCAGCCTCTAAGATGGAGCCCCTCATCAAATGCAGACAACAGTCTAAGCTTCCAGGGCCTCGCCTCCCTGTCAGCGCGGCCTACCAACCTTTCATGTTCTCAAATCACTCGAGTGTAATTCAGAAAGAAAAACAGTGCATTGATCAGGCCTCAACTTGGCTCGGATAAGCCCACTGTAGCGTACATTTTGCTGAGAAAAAGAATCAATACCATATAAGTATAGGGGAGTGAAAAAAAAAAACCTCACTGGCATCTAGCAGTCACGCACCTATACTTTGGCAGGAAGCACAGGGAGTGAACTGAGCATGTGCAGAAATGAGGTGAAAATACGTAACACGGCTCTTCAACCTAAATGCAAACCACTGTAGTCAGAATCATAAGTGTGGAGAACACACACTTGTTTTGTTCCAGGAATACATACGGACACACTCAACCCCTGCATCACTGGATAAATTCTGTCACAGGACAGCAAAGACAACAAGGAAGAGTTACATATTCCCCGTATGTACTGGCTGTGTAACCAGAGCAGTCTTCTTTCATGAAGTAAACAAGGACATTTGTTAACCTCGCAGGAGTCATCGCAAGCTTCCCCTGCTGCTTGGTAACAGTCAGAGGGAGAGCTGGTGCCGGGAGAGAAATGCAGGGAAACAGGAAGGAGTCACCACTGAGGGGGCCTGCAGCAGGAAGCTCCTTTCCTGAGTCAACAGACACTCACAGTTGACTTTGGGGTAGAGGGCCTCTTCCCAAGGCTGCTACACAGCTAGGAGATTTTGAAGCTAACAACATGTTATAGGCAAAAATGTTAAAGCACTTGCTTGTAAGCATTTATTTTATTAATAATACCACAAAATTTAAAAAAAAACTAGAATCAAGTATGGAATTTAGTGGTACAGCTTCCCGTGTGTCACTTGCGGTGCAGAGTGAGTAAAATGTCACAGAGTGACGCAGGCTAGGCGCTGAGGCCAGCGCCTGGGTGAGCGTGGTGATGGTGACACACACAGAGGACCTCAGTCTGAGGACAGAGGGAGAGAGGGACGGGTGGTGCGAAGGCGGCAGATGGAGGAGAGAGGCTGTCTGAAGGTCGGCACACCTCGTCGGCTCGCCATTCATGGCTGTTGACTCCCCGCCCAGAAAGACAGACAGGGAGCGGACCAGGCCTGAGGCCTCTCTCCTGGGCTTGGCAGTGCTCATGGCTCCATCCAGTGCGGGGGCTGGGGTGGGCGGGGGGGGGGGGGGGGGGGGGAGCACAGAGCCAAGGGAACTCTGGGAGTTCAGGAGGGCAGTCACTAATCATGCTCTTCTTTTTTGGCTCCCCACCTGTGGACAGTAGCGTCGAGGGGGGAGGTGGGAAAGAGGCTGGCCATGGAGAAGAGAGAACGCGCTCGGTTCCATGGCTGATTCAAACACAAGCATTATTCTGAGTAATTCATTTTACATGCATTTCTCACAAATCCCAGTCACAATCGACACCTCATCTGTGAATTGACTGGCACCTGTTTCTGAGAGTCTTTTCCCAACAGAGACTGCAAGCATGTGTATTTAGTCATGTTATGGGAAAATCCCTTGCACATATATAAGCACCACTGAAAGAAATGTGAACTGCGTGTAAGTATAACAGGGATCAACTGGGCTCTAAATTTTAAGGCTTTGTTCGGTTTAACTGAGTTTATGTCACTTATGCGCGCACAGAATTTGTGACCTAAATACCATAATTTCCTCAAACAGAGATTATGAAAATATCCTCACTCCATACAAACCATCAAAGGAATTCCACAGTTCATAGCTTGCTGCTAATTGAAGAAGTATTAGGTGCTAATTTAACAAGACACTTTTATCCGATGTGTTTTACTCACACTTTCAAACAACTGTTACGATAGTTCTGGGAATGCTGGGAAATATAATTTGTTCATACTAAAGGAAATTAGTCAGTTGTCTCTTTGGATGATGTGCTTGTTTGACTAACTACTATGCTCAGCAAACTGACACAAGGATTCCAGTTAACAACCATTCCCTACCATATTACACCATTCTAACACAGAAAATAACCTGATTAACATATAAAAAGAAATAGGAACAAGGATCAAATGCTAACTTGAAACCACATACCTGGTAGGTTTAATGAAAAAACGAAGTAGAGTGGTTGTAATCTGAGCTAAGCAGTGGGGAGAAGGGAACTGTCAATAGCATATATGCCCTTACAAACATACGAACAAAAATTCCTCCTGGCTCTCTCAGTTGTAGTCACAAATATGATGGAATCCCCTGAAAACTCCATTACTTGTAGTTATATACACACACACACACACACATATTTATAATATGTTATTGGAAGAGATTTCAGTATCCATCTCATAATCCATCTCTTAATTTGTTAGTCATTCAGATCCCTTCTGAGTTTGAGTTTGGTTTGAATATGGGTGAGATAATCTGTCCCTCCATCCAAAAAAGCCTCTGTTATCTCTCTACGACTCTCTAGACTGATGTTTCAAGGTAAAACCTACACTGAAATTCAACCCTGTATCTAGGTGGCTGAACATCACTGCACCCCCACCACTACATATAATCCCTCAGTAGTATAGGGTTACACTGCATTGTTCTAAAGATCATCCCAAGGTTATTTCTTGTAAATAGAGGAAATTGTGCAGAGCAGCTTTTTTGATTTAGCCTACAGTGGTGTTCAGCATGTCTAAATCCGGGACAAAGCAATCAGGTAATGATTCTCAATAGAACTATACACAGTTACCAGCATCTGCAATTTTCAGAGCCTATTTTAAAAATGACTTCCCAAAATCCTGTGGTGAAAAAAGGGAAATAAATACTCAAAATGTAACCTTTGATAAATGACTCTGGTAATTCTAGTTGGTGCAATCACAAAGGCTCTCTCGGTGACGAATGCCTCGTGGGTACCTATGTCTGTGGGTGAGCTGTACGTTCACCCTCGTCTGTGAGTGGTGTGGATGCCCAGGGGGCAGGTGCTGTGCGAGTGCAGGGAGATGGGCTGGACTCCTGCTGGGCATGAGCTTTGGGGGGGTGGGGGGCAGCCTGGAGTCAGACATCAGACTCCCTGCTGAGTACTACACACCACTACTGCCTGACATTCACTTTCACCATCACCACACAGCTCACATCCCTGTGCTCATCTCAGGAGCCTACTTCAATGAGGCAGCCTGCATTCCACTCGATTATTGTCTCTTAGCAGAGAATTCATACAGGGCACATAGGGATCCTCAATGGGGAAACCCAGAGAGAGTACATGGTTGGGCACAATGAACATTCATAAAGCAAAATTAATGTAAAGTCATCTGTTTGGAGCGTCCAACAAAACTCTTCCCTGGGTTCACTCCAAATACATATTAAATTGCTTCTGAAAGAAAAATAATAAAATTACTGTTTGTTTACTGTGAATGTAACAGTAATGATACTGGGATGAACAATTGTGTGTGTGTGTGGGGTTTTTTTTTTTTTTTTTTTTTTTTTTTTTTAAAGAGTACACATTCAGCCTCATTCGGGTGGTGATAAAATGTAGTTCAGACATGGTTAGAGGTTAGTTTTCAGTTTTTACTTTATATGTGAAGGAGCAGAGAAACAGCTATACACAGTTTAAACCAGTGCCTCTTAACATTGGTTTCAATTGACCTCTGTGCAGATCAGTCTTCATCAATTAGCTTGATTACACTATGAACTCAACGCTTGGATTTTACACTTATAGATGAGTATTGGTTAGATATATATATTATGTATACGTGTGCGTATTACATATTTGTTACTTTAAATATTATTCTATTATTATAAAACATATAATAAAACATTTTATTTTTCAACACTTAAATCTGGGAATCTGTCTCAAACAAGCTTAATTAATTTGAGAGTTGATTTAGGTCCAATAATTGAATATCTGACTGATCTGATGTTGACAATTTAAATTAAGTACTGTTTTGCTTTTACAAGTTACAAGATGTTAAGGATGGGTAATTTTTAAATTTTGATTTCAAGTTTTTCTATTAATAAAAAATCATTTTGCCTTTCCATTGTGAAAGGTCACTTGCAATCTGAGTCACCTGCTTGCTTGCACTGAACTAAGGTAACCTTCAAAATACACAAAAGAAGAAAATATATCTCTTATGCATGGAGGGTAATTTGACAGGCAAGCAAGCCAAGAATGGTTTAATGATGAGGGTTTTGCTCAACTTCCAGATGCAGAAACCTAATTAACCAACGCAACTACTTAATCAATTTGAACATGTTATAGCAGGAAAGAGCATGAGTTGCAATTGAATTATTTCTGTAGTTAGGAAGAATATACATTGTTTTTGTGCCACGAATTCACCAGGGAAATTTCTTTTAGAAACCCCTGTTCACCACTTATGGTTTTGTAAACACACTGTTCTGTTAAAACTAAACAAAAAGACCCCCAACACGATAGATTGTACTGTAAAAAGAGCATAGTTATACTCCAGGCACAACAACCTTTTTATATTTTATGCACTGAGCTTTGAAAAATCACTGCACTAGACACAGTAGCAAGCATAAAAAGACAGCTGAAACAAAATGCACACACACTACATATATTATATTATTATTATTATTTCCTTTGACATTTTCCTGATTTTTTTTCTCCAGCAGCAATGGCTTTAGGGAGCGAGTAGGTTTGTTAGAGTTGAGATTGTTGCATTGTGCATTTGCTTTACGTCTGTTTTGGAGCCTGGCGTTTGGGTACAGTTGGGTTGGGTGGTGTGCGAATGAGGGCAAGCAAGCCCTGGCTGGACAGCTCCTGTTAAATATTTAACACGGCAAGCTCTTGCCCAGGGCCTGGGGAAGGGGCTTGCAAACTGAGAGAGGCTCAGAGAAAAAAAAAAACTTGTAACTACTGCCTTCACATTAAATGGAGTGGCCTTAGATACCACCATCCCATGTGTTATGACAGCATCACTGGAGGATGATTGCTTCTCTGTCTTTTTTCCATTCATTATGCTCTTAATGGCACCATGTAACTAATGAATCACTTTTTCCAGTGATGACTCCAGAGGTGCTTTCATTTACTCACAGCACTAATTCATATCTTTCTCTAATAGGGGAGAGAAGTTCACTTCAGACATCTCAAGAAGGTAAAAATGCGGTTTCATTCAATGGATTATCTTAGATAGAAAGTCCATCATACTGATATCCTAAAGCTACTTGCATCAAGTTGGAGAGAGGAAAGCCACATTTTTAAACCTAATCATTACTGTGGTGCAGGTTCACCTAGCCTCAAAATCCAGCTGCAAAGCTTGTGGGCTAATGGTGTTACACTACTATACTGCCAACAGCCCTGCCTAAGGTCAAAGATCTGGCACATGATGTAGTCTTCTTAAATGGCAACAAGGCCTATTCTCTTAAAAAAAAAAACCTTATTGCAATCACATAACCTTTAATGTTTTTTCGATTAGGGCTATGTTTCACATTTTCTGGCAAGAAGTATTTGATAATAAACCCCCGGGAAAATTGTCAGCCCCTACAACACTGCTTTAATATATGAATAATTTGGATGTCCCATCAGAAAAAAAAAAAAAAAAAAAACTGCACTTCTATGGTTTCTCATTAGAACCAGCATGTTCAGCATTTACAACACATCTACCTGGGTACCAAGATAGAGCCAAGACATAACCAACTGCATAAATATTACCAGGCTTTTCCTTTCAAGTAAATAAAACTGCTGTCCTGTGACTCTCCATTCCTGACCGGTGTGCTGTGCAAGACCTGCGCATGCAGGCCCATGTGAAGTGTCATAAGATTGACTGTGGAAAACATACAGCCTGGAGAAGTAAGCCCTGGGTTAACTGGGTGTTAAATGAGGAGAAGCAAAGATTTGCTTGAAAGAAGGGCGTGAAGCTACTTCAGACAACAGTGATCTTGTTTCCAGGAGGTCACTGAGGAATGGCCACAGGGGGGTTAGGAGGGTACAGGGATTCACTCGTCCACTGCAGCCTTACTGAGTAGTCAAACCCATCTCTCTGTCTCTGGTTCAAACTGTACCTCTGCATCTATACCATATTCAACTTCCTGCAAAGAGTTGAGCAATGTCACTTGTCAATGGGGGAACCGTCAAAACTTTTCCTGCAGCACCTCAGGCGTCTGGTTTGGCAGTTCAGTGTGCAATTAGTCAGCGTGACATCGCCCTGCCCATGAGGCAGAAAGAGAATGCACCTCTCCTTCATACAACCACCCCCCCCCCCCTCCCCCCCGTCAGAGGTGCAAGGGAGGGCCTGCTGGGACTCACGGCACTGGGACTTCACAAGCATCTGTGAGAAACAGCATCAGCACTAATTTAATCACACCAGCAAGACCGTGGGACAGCACACGCCACACAAGGCTTTAGCTTGCTTTTCACAGCCAGTGTAGTGATTCTCATTCTTTTCATGCTTTTGGTCAATAAGAATACATACCGTACATTTTCAGTATGTTTTATTCATGTGCATATCTCTGCATAGCGTGACCCTGGGAGTGACACTGTAGTATTTACAACCACAGTGCAGAGGGCTGAGCGGTACTTACTCCTACAAAAAGACATCCCTAAACACACACACCAGGTTCACGCACAGTTGAAAAGCATTATGTTTTGCAACTGAAAGGTCAAACAGGGGTTACTGTGTCAGCACTGGTAACATTGGACCCATCAGGAATCGGGCGGGTGCTTCTTCAGGTCCCGGTTTTCATGACTAAGAGCCAGAGCAGGAAGCATGTGCTGACACGGGCCCTCCCCATGCTTAGTACAGTGCTCGGGAAGGCTTCTCCCATCACCCTTGTTGGCCTTTATCTTGGTGCAGCACCATAAGAAACCTAATGAAGCAGCAGGTATTTTCAGCTGTCTAGACAACAGGGGAGGAAGGCAGTATGGAAAGAAAAGGGGGAGTGAGACTCCTTTCTGATACTCCAGATGTAGAGGGTGGTTGTAAAGTCAGCTGGTCTTTTCATTTCAGTGACGCGGAAAAGCCCTGGATCAGGCTGGGTGACCGAGCGTAATCCATCAGAGGATGCTGCTCTCTCCCGTAGGATATCTTGTGCCAAGAAGACAGCACCCCCGAGAACAAAGAACACCATACTGGGGACTTCTGGTGACTGTGCTAAAAAGGTGTTGCCTAGAGTAACCCCTTCACCCAGCCAGGCATGCTGGACACTGCAGACCATTGTTCCCAACTTAACCAGGCAAACCACACAACAGTCATTAGTACTTTCCAGCTAATTTAGCCCACATTTTGCCATAGACTCACTATGCACAGCTTCGCATTCATGCATTTTAGCATTTTCTTCTTCCCAATGAACAGCAGTGGTCTGAGAAAGCATGGAGTTTCTTAATCTCTGCACTCTCGTGGTACAAGCATGTATTCAGGAGACAGAGCGTGGCCTGCAGACTTTAGGGGAGTGACTTTGGGAACAGTCCATGTCAATGCATACCTATGGGCTTCATTTTGCAAAACACTGAAAAGATGAGTCCCTAACCAAATTGAGAGGATTTCCCCACATTAGGACCTGTGAGGTTGGGTATGGATTCCATGTGATTCCAGTTATGATCAGATGTGACATCTGTGATATGAGAGCTAACCTCTCTGACTACACCAGCTTAAACCACTGGAATCCGTTGTGGAACGTCAATCTCACTGAGTCTCTTAACATTCCAAAAACAACACATCTTCCAAAATACTCAAAATACAAAACACTCAAAATAATCAACCACCTTCACTTATAAAGCTAACATCTGTTGAAATCATTCAAGTCTATTCAGGTAAGTACTGTATACATGTTAGAATTTTAGCCCTGGTTTACCTCTGGTAATAGCCAATGTGAGCATTGCTTGATTCTTGATGAAACTGTCTATCAGCATGACACCTTAGATTGTGTACTGAGTCACGGTGCTTCAGAGTGGCAAAAGCTGCTTTTGTTAGCAAAAACAAGCTGCAAGTGAATTTCTAGCTGACAAGACAATCACTGAATCCTGCTCAGTGTCCGGTTTCATAAGCCACAAGGGACTACCACACAGCTAATTACGAATAACCATTCAATATTGTATTGTGATATGCAGCAGTTTTCCTCCTTTCTGCTTCCTGGAAAAGCATAGGAAGACACAACAAGAGGCTAGGATTAAACACAACATGAAGGATGCACATGCTGGACAGAGGGGAAGGTGAAGAATTTATTTTGCTGTGGTAGGAGTATGTTGGTTTACTTGACCCATAACATATGCTTAACACAACAAACCATGACAGACAGGGGGAATGATGATGTGACTGTGGACAACCCATTTATTGAGATAACTCAAGGCCATTACAACAACATTCCTGTGTGTTGCATGACTTCAAGCTGAAATGCAGACTGCTGATCAGATTTAAAGAACTCCCTTGCAGCTCTTAAAATCCTATTTAAACCCCAACAGTTGCTGATCATAAGCAAGGGCTTGTTATCTAAAGCATCTCTTAATTGGCTTAATTTCTCCCTCGTGTGGTAATTCCTACTTAAGTGTAAGCATACACTTACTTATGTCAGGGGGTTTATCCAATGGAGCTGTCTGGTCTACCTTAACCCCTACAAACATTTGAAAATGTTAACTTAATTACACTTTAGGTGATGCTTGACTTGGATTACTGCCCACTTGATCCAATGGCTGAGACACACAAAAAACCCTGACTCAGAGTGAAATAATAAATGAAATAATGACCATGCTGAAAAGAATGACCTCAGTAAATCAGCAAAGCTTCAATCTCTGCATCTAAGGTCCAGAGTTGAGACTTTAGCACCACAATATTGTGGTCCTTCTGTTGTCGATTTGTTCAGTTTCCTTTTGAGGGACCATATCTGCTTAGCCTTGTCTCTCTGGTGACTCATGACTCAGGAAACAACCCAACCCTCGCCCTAGCCCCCCCCCCCCCTTCCCACCCCACCCCCACCGCCCTTACCCACCCCCTCCTTTCCTCCGGCCTCCAATCCTGTTGTGTAGTGCTGTCCCTGCAGGCAACCTCATATATTTAGCCACTGCTAGGTGAGTCCTGGGTGGATACAGCCACCTTTAGGGTTTATGGGGTGTCAGACTAAATGAGCCATCACCTCAGCCACCTTGTCAAAACCTCACTGCCTTTGGTTTTCACAGACCCCAAGGTCTTAAAATTCCCATGAGCTCTCCTTCATTGCTTGTTGAGAGACTTTTGGTTTGAAATGCACTGATACACTTTTTTCTACTTTTTCTACATTTGAACACTGAGTATTAGCTACCAAATAAATGCAGCTATTGAAATATCCAGTTTAATGGTTAAATGATTCAGCAAATACATGCATAACTACATCCAGCATTAATTGGTACCTTCACTTCAGGGGTCGACTGAAGGTATGTTGCTAAATTCACAACATACAAGCGTACCATAACTGCCATAAGCATATCATGAGGGTTTGAATTATATTTTTGTTTACTTGGGTCTTATGTCACACCTCAACATGCACTATATAATGCATCATAGTGCTATACAATGCTTAATATATGCATTTTAAAACCAGATTCTAAGGATGGACTTGCACAGTACATTTTCTGTGATATAATTTTAGTACCATGATGCTTATTAATACATGCATACATACATACATTTATAACCTTATGACTGTCATTGTAGTCTGGTGAAAATATTCATGTACATTTATCACAAGGGTTAAAGATGTTATAAATGCTTCACAAGGCCCGCTTCCATTTTCATGTATGCGCTATTCCTGCACTAAAGTTAGTAAAGGCTTTATTCTTTTCAAGGATTATTATGAGCACAAAACTTCTGACAGATTGTGCTTTGGACATGTATGGACTATGACACAATGTGAATCAGTCATGATCCCCGAATCAAGGGGAAAAGGGTCCCCTAGCCTGTACAGAGAGGCTGTGACTTCAGGTGCGCAGAGGCTGTCAGAGACGATTTCTCTTTTGGGGGGAGGACTGCAGGAGATGCTGGGATGGATGTTGCTGAGTCTATTTTTAAACATGACATAATCAACCTCACCTTACTGACTGCACTACGCTCCTGAGTATCGTGTGTCTGTGTGCGCTTGTTAATGTGGTAACTCCATGCCAGCGTTGCCGTCCAAATGGAAAACACAGCCTCTTCCACGCATCAAACAGGACACAAGTGACAATGGTTTGGCACCACGGCCATCTGGGGTGATAATGGAACGAAAAGCTCTATCTGGAAGTGAGGTACTTGGAACGCTGTCATAGGAGAGATGTTTTGGAGCCACTGGACTTGGCTGGCTAGAAACATGTGTGAGTGTGTGTATGTGTGTATGTGTGAGTGTGTGTGAGTGTGTGTGAGTGTGTGAGTGTGTGTGTGTGTGTGTGTGTGTGTGTGTGTGTGTGTGTGTGTGTCAGTACTACAACTTGTCCAATGTAATGAAGTGCGGATTGTCCTTTCTGTTCAGGTGTTCTCCAGGAGGGATCAGTTAGGGACCATACTCTGATTGGTAGGGGAGCTATGGGCTTCTCAACGGAACCATCTGCCACTGGGGTGCAGGGCTGTGGGCGACCCCGCCAATGCAGGGTGCAAGAGGGAACCGAGCTGCTGCAGAGAGCGGTGACAAGCATCAGGTGCAGAAGCAGCGACAGTTGCCTCAGTTGAGCTCCTGAGCTGCAGTTTCACACCCACTGAGCTCCTCAGGAGGGCTGACTATCACTGCCACTGTGATGTCCAAAACTTGGCCAAGCCTCCTCAGACCAACCACCCCCACACATTCCATACCGCGCACCTTTCAAACACTGGTCTGTCTGTATAGACTCCTGCTAGCTCTACAGTTCAGAAGCCTCGAGCCACAAACCTCACTGTCTTTTATCAAACTTGAGTGTATGCAAAGAGGAGAATAATGAAAGCACAAAGAGAGAAATAAATAAACAGACCAATGAGCAAACTTCCACTGAGCTGACGGACACATAGCCCGATACACTAAATTCAGTTACACTGAGGCAAAAGACCACATCCAGAAACAACAAAAACATTCCAAACTCTGGAACAAAAGCACCCCTTTCAACCAGCGACATGAATTCTAGTCCATTTCACCCTGTGAAGTTCCCTTGTCAAATTTATCTGCATTCCAGGCTGTGACGAAGAAGGGACAGGGGATCCACTGGCACTCTAATGATGGAGTCTTGCATCCTCGGCACTATAAACACTTTTTCATAGTGGTGAATACCAACAGATTTTTTTGCTGGGAAACTGTTTCTGAATCTAATAATTATCCTCTTCATCCTCTTAATTCAAACTCAGTGTTTTGCTGAGGAATGGGACGGGTGCCAACTTGGAGCCAAGTTGGAGTTGTCAGGGGGATTACAGTTGTATGAGGCTCACAGCAGGAGGTCGAGCAGGCTGCAATTACTGAGAGGCGGCACGTTTGATTTAAAGGAAAAGATTCAGAAACTGCCTAAAATGCTGAAGAATACACCATTAGTGATTCTCAGTCCGGTTGCAAAAGAACCCCCCCCACAGCACCAAAGTGTTTGTTGGAAAGACCAGCCCATCCAAATGACATCCAAACTAACAACGTGCACAATTACAAACCAAACACCTGTGGGTAGCTCCCCTTTCAATTTTTCCTTCATCTCAAAGCAGGTCCTATAAAACTATTACGCAGTTGGTAGGGGAGTAATCACTTTCCACAAAATATATCTGTATATTCTATTGTGATGAAGCCTTGAATAAAATCTTTTCAAACGGACTCTTTTATATGATGCCCCGGATTTTTAAATGAAAATGGGGGTCAACTTCTCTCATTTTCCTCACAAAGGAGTGAAAAGAACAACTGTGCGGGCTTGATGGCCGCAGCAGAAGGTGATGTGATAAAAAGCGGCAGTGAACGCGGGCTCCGCTCACATCAATGCCTTATTGTGAGCGCTGCCTGAGACAAATGAGTACTGGCTACAATTTGAGCTGTGTAATTAAATTTCACACAATATGGAGCAGCAAATGACATGTAAATTATGAATGGCGGATTCCTTACTTTCCATGACAGTGTTAAATAAGGGAGGTGTAAGGGAAATCATTAGATTATGCTGGTCGGGGGAGACTCTGAAAGGTCGTCTTCGAGTGCGCATGGCTAGCCTGGCCCAGACGATGTACTCTGAGACCATTTCAAACGGCGCCTGGACAATGAGAAACCAGCCCTTAATTGTGTTTGTCCACCTAGGTATAAAATAGACATTATGAGGATATTGTCCTGCCCACCAAGATGCTCCGGCCTGTTCTAAAGGGAACTGAGATAAGTGGGTGCACTTCACTAACGCCTTGTTTCCCTCACCAATTACTATTAAATAAATAGACACAGCCTACTGGCAACAACAATGAAATATAGCTTGAAAGGGAAGAAAAGACCATTTTAAATCCATTCGTATGCATATAAAAGTACTGTTGGACAATAAATGGAGAGGGGGGAAAAAAGTAAAGGAGTTGAATCTTTGAAGATGCATTTCCCCCCTCTCAAAAAAAGAAAGAAAAAAGACAGAAACAAATGCTGGTGAAAAATGCTAATTTACAAAGGTGAAAGCACGTTTTCTTCTCTTTTTCTTGTTTTTTTGCTAAATTTCAGCAAATGCATACAAACAGGTCAATCACAAACTTATCTGTTTGGGTCGATCAGGCCACAGATCCTTCCTCAAACTTGGACAATGATCAGCTCAGAGACAATTCATATTTGCTTTTACGCATAAGTGCTTCTAGTGAAATTAGTGCCCTTGTGACCGTGGGCTACAGTGTGGGTGTAAAGACCCTCCACAAAAACTTAAGTGTTCGGTACAACAGAAGCCATCATAAGTCTGCGGTAATTCTTTTTTTTTTGCAGTGGTCATGAAATAAAACTCCCCAAAAAAGTGATTAAAAAGTAATATGTGGACACTAAGGGCTATCATACAGAGCCAAACCCTCCTTAATTAGGACAAATCCTCTTTGAGCAGGCGATGGGGAGAGAAAAGGCAAGCCCAGAGTGTTTGTGAGGAAGCTCATTAAAAATGTGGAATGCGGCAGTGAGTGTTGCGTTGTCTCCACGCAGGGGCTTTCTGCTCGAGTAGCTCTGAGAGGGCTGCAGGATAAATGCTCCCCTCTTGTCTCAAGTAGTTGTCTTGCACCCACCGCCTGGGAGAAAAGAGCCACAACTTGTTAGTCAACAGCAGCTCTGAAGGGACAGAGTGGGATTCAGAGGGGGAGAGAGGCACTCTGTGTCCACGTTTGACTCTCCGTTTTTAAAAGCCATGGAGACCCCCTCCTCTTATGAATAATATCACTTACCCGTGAGGAGGCAAAAATGACATGCACTTCAGTTGTTTAGGAATCCCCACTGAAAGTAAGGCTGACATGACAGCATTTTCAGGTTTGTTGGTTGTGCAAGGTGTAAAATTTCAGAAGAAAAAACTAAAAAAAAACATAACTAATTAAAAAAATGAATGAAAAGAAAAAAAAAAACTTTCTGGTGATGGCAAGCTGTGAAAAAAATACATTAAAGATATAATCTATATATAAATATAGCTAAAAATGTGTGGCATATTTTTTGAATCTTGAATTATTTTTATTGTTAGAACACTTTGTATACTGTGATTAAGAATGATCACGTAAGAAAAACGCATTCCCAGCTTATCACTGCAGATCAAACATATTCCAAGGAAAAAGATCCTATTTTTGTGAAAAAAATCTTATTTTTTGTGTTGATTATTACATTTAAATAGGTGGAACCCTCTTAGTCTTTCTTTTCCACCAAACCATTTAACTTGCCCTTTTGACTACAGCAAAATCCCACACGAAAAAATCATAACAGAAGAAAGTATGCAGATGAGTGTGTTCACCAATCAATTGCTTCCTCTAATAACTGGTCCGTCAGGTTGACAGGTGGGATGGGGAGGAAGGCAGAATTTTTGGAGAAGGGCTCACATGCCAAGGTGTGAGCTGAGACAGCTTTGTGGGACCGGCACATGAGCCGTCGATGTTTAACGGACGCAAATGTCAAAACGCTCTCCTTTCCAGGCTGTCAAGCTACGGTGACAGATACAAGCTGACTAATAGAATGGCCTAATCAAATTCCCCTGTGATTGAGAGTTAATTTGAAATCAACATGACTATAATGCGCTCGAGGGTGGTGCTACTAACATGCAATGCATTGTTAGCATTCCTGCAGGCTTGCTGGGCACGAACACCTACGAGTGTTTCATATCTGACCTAAAATAACACCTAAGGAACAGGAGGATCTCAGGCTATAAACCAAATACTCCCACGGTAGGCAAAAAATGGTTGCTGACTTTGGATCTTAGTAAACTTTAGTTTACCACTGACTTCAGTGGTATTCATGTGAAAAACCAAATATGCGTATTCAGATTTATTTAAGATTAAAATTGCATATGCCCAATAAAATATAAATATTTCTGCAGCATATGTATTCAAAGGTCACATTTTAAGGGCATCTTTGGTTGCTATGTAAAAAAAAACAAAAAAAAAACAAAGTCAGACAAAGTTTCAGTTTCTGGTTTAAACCTCAGCTATATAAGGGCCACATAATTGGTGTCTGCTGGATAAGTTCAGACAAATACTTTTGCTGGGTGTAATTTTTAAGTAACTGAAATTTTCCAGGGACTGTGAAATTAATTTCAAGGGCCAAGGAAATAATATTATTAATTACAAATGTAAACTAAGAATTTATCTTTTCCATAAAAACACAAAGATTGTGTTTTTTTCCCCCACACGGTATTAAAGTGGAAAGAGTGGAAAAAAACTGAAAAATATCATTTGATCACACAGTAGCTGCCACCAATTTGCAAAGTAAAAAGAAAAAAATACTTGTATGAAACCAAACAAACAATGTGTCACAGGAGCTGAATCAAACAGACAAAGCTGGGAAATTTCTCTGTATTTTACATGAAGCAAAATGACTTTCCGTTTAAAGCCCTCATCCCTGCTTTTCACCCTCTGATGCCCTCCGTGGAGGACTGATTGCCCTCGCCAGGTCAGCTTCCTCTTCCACTGGCCAGGGCAAGGTTGAAATTACCCCTGATGTGGCCTTTCCCCCAGGCAGGCCTGCTCCAACCACATCTAAAGTTAGCCCCGAGTCACTATCGACCCCCCTACCCTGGACATCACCCACAAAACAGCTCAAAAGCATGGCTCTACAGAGAGAGAGCAGACACTTACACATTCAATTACATTATCCAGCCTATTCCAATTCTCCCTGGCCATCTCTGTGCTCCCTGCAACCTCAGTAGCAGATAAAGGTTTATTCCCAGTATCTCAGCCATTGCTCTGTTTATGCAAAAGTACACTTGGTATTTGAGAGGTAATACTCTTCAAATTAGTGAGCTCTTCGGCAAAATGACAACGGGACAACAAGGCCTTACATTTCAGCTGTCAGACACTTGAAAAGGCAAAATGACAGGGAGCAATCCCTGTAACACTTGCTCTATAGATAATGAGTGCAATCTGAACCAATGAGGCTACTCCACCCCACATATAAGAGAACATTAGCATGCTGTACATGTTAAACCTAGCCTCCACGCTTAATTGATTACCAGTCCACCAGGGTCAATTCTTTTTGAAATAGAGAAGAAAACATACACCCTGAACCAAACATATAAGACAGTGGCAGAACTATTAATATTCCTGCAAAGTGATTGGATTAGTACATTTTTTTGTTCCTGGCACATTTTTGAAAGCATTAAATCAATGCTGACCGCCCTTCCACTGGCTTTTAAGGGAAAATTAATTATTTCAAATACATGCGCTCCTTTCATGAGAGCAGACTTATTTGCATTGAGGAAAATTCAGCAGAAGTAATTGATGCACACGCAAAGACTGGCACCGAATGAACTCAATTTTCATTCCAAATTTCCTCAAAATCCCCAGGCACAACAATATGGGATGCAAGCGGAAAAACAAACAAAAGTAATGTGAAAAGGGAACATGAAGGGAGAGTATAACAAGAATCGAAGAACAAAAGGGCTGCAAAACTGTTTGAATGCCACAAATGAACGATGAAGGCTTCATTCAGGCAGGGGATTGAAGAAAAGATATCATATGGCAACCTGACAGTTGATGTCTTCATATAAATGTAAGAATTTACATTCTAATTAGAGAGAATTTACATCTTAATCACTGTGGTGCGCATTGTCCCGTTAGCATTTTCCAGCAGTAATGAACTAAAGTACTGCTGTGCTTTTTCAACCAGAAATTGAACAGACAGCACACTGTACCGCCTCAGAAGCCTCTTATGAATATGATCTGATAATGTTTTAAATTCATACCTAAATATTGTGAAGGTGAAATCCCTCTGGTGAAAAGTGATAATGCAGACAGCTTTTCCACCTGACCGCAGATGCAAAAAGAAACAAAATCGAGGGAAAAAGCAGAAAACATGATATATCTCCGACTGAAGTCCCTCTGTACCCAGAAGAACACTAACCTTTAATATATCTAGGTGTGGTTCATTGTGGTTCATGATCAACTGAAGAGGACAGAAATGGTACTTTTAGTGGTTTTATACAATGTCTTGACATTTCCGTGCTGAGAAAAGTTGACAAGGAATCTAGAAGCAATACAATATCAAACATAGATGTGTATTTTTATCACTTATTCAAAGGCCCTGTACAGCCCCATGTGTGCAAGTAAAAATAATCTCTCTCTTAGTTAAAATAAAGAATGCAAAGCCTTTTAAGGGTTGTTGAAAGTAAATAGGAATGAGCCTATCCTATTTGCATAAATAATATTTAAACACAGGACAAGTAAACAGGACCAAGAGTGTGGCTTGGCTAGAGCGTGTGTCCAAGGGCACCAGGGCTCTTCTCCAGAACTCTGTTGCACTTCTGCATGGCCAGTATCTGCTCTGATTAAGAGAGGTGGGGGAGCAGCTTAGCTCACCAGAAGCGCTGGCTCCTTCCCCTTTCCAAGGGGTGCCTGCGATGGGAACCTGCCGCAGAGAATGGGGCAATGGGTCCCCAAAAAAGTCCCAATTATACACTGAAACAGCCAGCAAGAAGCTGCACATGAGCAGGGGAACAGTCTTCCTTGTGACACTCAATAAAACATCAAACAAGCTGCAAATATTTTCAAAGAAATGTTCTTTTTCCAAAAAATCAGTACTTGAGGATACTTATTTGGCAACATAGGGCAACGGATTCACTATTCATGTATAACTCAAGAGGCAATTGACAGGAGGCAATTTCCCAAACCTGAGACTTCAGACTAAGAGGACCTGCATAAGCCAGAGCTCCTCCGCCTCTGTGATTAAATCCTACTCAGACACTATCCCGTTATCTCTGCTCATAAAAACCCACAGATAAAAGGAGAGCACGGACACATTCACTAAAGCAAAATGCTCTAACGGGAGCCAAAACTGTAAATCAGTTTAATATACTTAACACCATTTACGCTTGACTTTAAAACTCATCCTCCGAACATTAGCCAACACAAAGACCAGAAGTTAAATGAGGCATGATTCATGAAACGGATACCTTTTATCGCACGTCCTAGCCAAAAAGGTCATTTAGTATATTATATCTAAGTGAGCAGCTTATTCCTGCTTCATTACTGATAATTAAGACACGTCATATTTTCTTCACAATGTGTCCACTAAGAGATTTGGCATCTAGCATAAAACAAGCATCAATTTCCCATGCCGGGAGGATAAAATTAAAGGTATAATTTTGAAACAATCAAGGCACCTCATTCACCGAATGTGCAGTAATGGATGTGCTGGGAAGAGCAACGGTGCTAGCACCATCCTCTACAGACAGCACATTGTTCAATGATGAATGGCGCAGCACATTTCAGTCTTTTCCCATCCTCAGTCTGCTGTGTTGGGCTCCTAGCACTGTGTCAAATGCACTGGAGCATTCAGAGGAAAGGCACAACCAGAGCCGATGTACACCGCTACTACAAATGCAATGCTACATTCAGCGTGTCAGCAGGGGAAGGCTTTTGCTACAAGTGCCTTGCAGAGCTGTTTACTGTGACAGTCAGTGTAAAGTGGGACCCTTTTGCGTCCCACCGTCCTTCCAGCTGCATGCTTAGGGAAGACAGGTATGACAGAAGCCAGGGTGTGGTAGCTGGGGAAAAAAAAGTCCTTTTAAAGTTAGACGTAAATGTATGTCCAGGGTTCAGGCCACGCTACCAGACACCTGGGGCTACACAGAGACACGTCTCTTCGACACACGTTACAATCTGCCCTGCATGGCAGGTAAGGACGTGGAGGAGGAAACAGGTGTTTTCCTGGGAAACAGATCACCCTCCTGTTAGGGCTTGTGTTCTGTGCAATCATATCTACATGGCTTCCAACAGTACAGCTGTGTGAAATTCCTGGAAGGGACATTTTCTCCCACCAAGCTGATGTAATAATTAGGTTCTATAGGTGTTACTTCCACTGTGGGCACTGGTTTAAAGGAATGGCACATTTCTATACCTATCTTTTGCTTCCATCTTTTTTTCAACAAAATCATTGATCAAATCAAAATCATCATCAAATACATCATTAACAAGGTGAGAGGCTGTGGTGTTTAGCAGAGAAAGACAGAGAGAACAGAGACCAGGCTCTCATGGTGGGCCACAGCTGAGGGGCTCTATAGTGTCTCCAGTTCACAAGAACACAGGTGTGGGGGGACAGGGACAGTGTGGTCAATGACAATGCTCCCACAGTACGGCCACATTACCATTCTGACTCAGTGGAGAGACAGTGCTGCCGGAACAGGAGGGGGGAAAGGAGAGCTGGGGCTGGGGTGGAGGGAGTCTCCCAGCTCATCCCACACATGGGGTGATGCGGGAGAGAGGTGGAGTGAGTCTTGAGCGGGCAGACCTGGGGCAGTGGGATGGAGCCAGGGACACGCCCCTTGGCACCAGCCTCCTCCGTAGCCTTGCCCTGGCCTATCACTCACACCTTTCAAAATATTCCACCTTGTCCTTTACACACACTCACTCACTTGCTCTCTCACTCTCATGTCACGTTAACTCAGCTTTGACGAGTGTCAGGGAAGTTTTCCTGGCTTGCGTGAATGCAGATATGAACGCTAGAAGCATAAATGTTGCAACCACACCAAAACAATCAAGGTATTTATCCACTCAGTATACATTCTCATGCTGTCATAAATGATGGGTTTAAAAGACTGAAGACAAATGGAAGGGCAGAGTCACAAAATGAAAAAGAAAAGAATATATAATCAACTAGGAAACAATTAAAGAGAAGAATCCTCATTTCTAAAGTTAGGAAACACTGGAGGGTTGCCAAATGGAACAGAAGAAAACTTGCAAATTGGTAGCTGTCTCGGTCCAACTGATGGGGAGGGGTGAGAGAAAAAGGGAGATGGAGGGAACAAGGCAGATGTGAGAAGGGAACAGAGGGACTTGGTACAGAGGACAGATGAACAGAGAAAAAGGGAGGAACGAATTAAAGAAAAACAAAGGGGGGGGGGGGGGTTCTTGTGAGCACACAGGAGCTAGAGAAGCTCTTCATATTGCATGTAGATAGGCAGGGGGACCATAAGCTGGGGTGGGCACAGAGAACATGCTAATAAACTGTAATAGAGGGGGTGGTGACTTTATTACCCAATGAGTGATGTATGAGCAGCACTCTTAAAAGCCTATTGCAAAGTGTGTGTTGTCAGAGTCCATATTTAAACATTCTCTCATATTCACTGCTACACATGCTTTGTGCTCTGAGTTTCTGGGCTCGGGCACACAAGCCCTGCTTTCCTCTTAATATGTGATCTCACCAGCCAAATTTATTCAACAGCTACATCAGGTCACAGAGCACTCCAACACACCAGTGAGGAATAGCTTTCACTCTGAGACCTTGGGAAAAAAAAATGACACAGGCTTTCTGTGTTCTTATGTGGGTGTTTGCCAAGGATGAGCTTGAAAACATATATAATGCAATTACACAGAGGATTCGCCATGCCAAATATGAGTACATGACAACAGAGGATTAAACTTGCATAAAATTCATTTGCTGGCGCTCCTATACATTGCGTGAGTAGCGCCTTTCATGAGTCACATGATCTAAAGCACATGACAGCACAAGGCCCCTGGGAGACCTGTCATTTTATTGCCTTCAGACAGCAGATCACTGGATACACCCAGAACACTTCATTACAAACAATATCAATAGATTGTGGATAAACACTACCCATTAAAATTCAAAGTATAATCATTCCTTACTTTTATTTTATTAACCCGTACTTGAAATTCAATCTATGGAATTATACAATCATCAAATGTTTAATGTAAAAGGCCCTTAACTAAATAATCAAATGTACTATACAAATCTCTTATGTGATTGCAAGTCACAAATGTACTATGTAAGTATCTCTAATGTGACTACAGTTCACAAAGGCAAGTTCTGTCCTTCCTGGACGTAATACAAATGTCCTGATTAAGAATGCCATATTAAGGCATTGAAGATTAAATAAATGGTTTTAACATTTAATGTCTTTGGAGATTTGCATGCTGTCTCAAGCCCTTCTATCATGCAATTGTCAAGAGCCTAGGGCTGGGCAGTATATTGACTTTTTAAGGTATATCGATATATTTTCGAGATACGAGATACAGAATGACAATACGGTTTATATCGATATAGTCTGATGTTACATATCCCGTTTCTTCCGTAAAGCCATGCCAGTGTTGGCAGCTCTCCTCTCTCACACTTTCCATGCAACCCTGCCCCCACTCTCCCTCTGCATCTGCACGCAAACTCGGTGTTCTGTCGATTTGTCCTACCTTATCGCAATGTCCTACCATAGCGTACATTGGTAGTCCTATCTATCGATATTTGCTACCCTATTGGGAAATACTACTGCAAGTAGGTTGTGCTACCTTGGAAGCCAAAAAAGGTTGGTAATTCCTTTTTACCTTATCAGAAAATGGTTCTAAGCTAATTACATTATTGTTTTCATTAATTCATTAATTAATTCATCCAACAGCAATTTCGAAAATGCTGTCAAGTAAATTTTGATAATAGGCATAGCCTACTTAAAATTTATTCATTATATAAACTGTATGTATTTCGACAGACTAGTTTACATGCTGACATGTAAATTTGTAGTCTAGTTTGTCCATCAACACACTCTAATCAACACCAACGTAAAACTTTGAGGCATATTTCGATATTTTAAACCTTATCAGAAAAGACTATCAGGATATAACTATAAATATGTTTTGATGAATTACATTATCAGAAAATGCAAGCAACATAAACCTACAGGTAGCATACTTCGATAGTCTGCAATACCTTATCAGAAAGTGCTACCAACATAAACCTATTTTTATTTAATATAGGCCATTTATTTTATATATATTTTCATTTACATGTTGATATATTGTGCAGCTGTATATGTTCAAACAGGGTAGGCCTGTTGATATTTTTATCCTGTTTACATTTTTATTGTTATTTGCACAGCTGTCTGTTTTGATAAGGAGAGGAAAACCTGTAATTGTACTCTATTTTAATCAGTGTGTTATTGTTGTTGAAAACAACTGAAGGAGCATTCTCAGAGATAGGCCTATTTTTATTTAATATAGGCGATTTATTTTAGATAATTTTTCACTTACATGTTCTGCAGCTGTATATTTTCAAACAGGGAAGGAAACCCTGTCTTTGCATTTTATTATGATCACAGTCTGTTTTAAAAAAAAGTGCTTGTGACATCTCACATGTGGCTTTGACTTACAAATGAACATTTAGCCCACTTCGAAGAAAATACCAAGATATATATCGCATATCGCCACTCAGCCTAAAAATACCGAGATATGACTTTTGGTCCATATCGCCCAGCCCTAAAAGAGCCTGAACATTTCTGAAAGGTATTGGTAAAAGAGACAAAGTTGACGAAAGATTTGCTATCTCTGAAGGCCCATAGAGTCTTCTGACCACAAAATCCTAAACATTCGGGATGCTAATTTCTTCTTTGTATAAACTTCAAATAGCTATGTTGTTCCCTGCAATAATGTCCAACAGGGGAAATGTGGAAAATATAGAGAATAATATGTTAATATTATGTAAGAGTAAAATGTAGATGGAATAATAATATGTCTGAATGAAGTGTAACCCACTGCAGGGGCCACACTGCTGAGCACACATTGTGCTACAAAAAGTGGCCATAATAAGCATATGGCTTGTGAAGCCAGTCATGTCTGACTGTAGCAAATGAACAAGTACTACCCCGATTAAGGCTCTATGACATAACCACTTCCTTCTAGCCAATCAAACCAGATTCCTCAGTAAACATGAAAGATTCAGTGGGCTAAAACCTCATGGACATGACAGTGTTTTGACACCCAGTGTAATTCCACAGATAGAAGGGGAGAAAAGGAAGAATGCAAAGACAGGGATGGTGTGGAGGGGGCAGGGAAACTGCCACCATGCCCCGCCTCCTAGCCCCACCCCTGTCCCCCCTCTCTTGAGGCCAAGCAAAGGCCTCCCTGTAAAAAAATAAAAGGGTCCCTCCCCAACATATGGAGGAGCAGCTCTGCTCTTTTGGAGAGTGCCGGCACGCCAAGGAGAGGTGAACTGTCAAATGTAATTTCAATCACTGGAACGCTTTCGGATGAGGCAGATTAGTTGTACGCAATCATGATAGATAGTTTATCTGGAGCCCCAAAACTGCCGCTTGGGAAATCTTGCACACAAACAAATGGAAATGCATTGGTTATTAGTATCAAGGAGGGACACAGAGATGCTATTTGGTTGGCAGCCAGGAAGGCCGAACCAAGTCAAGAAAAGTGACCAATAGTTTGTTCCATTGGCTTGTAAATACGGCAGATTTGAAGAAATATTTCAGACATTAGGCAAATGTATGAGTAAATTTTTCAAAGGGTCTCAAAAGGGAAATGTGATTTTAGAGAGACTGTAAAGCACTTGCATTAGTGTTGGATCTCCCCTCCACTCAGCCCCCTGTATGACTGAGAGGCACCTCACTTTTACTTAACACCGGCTACATAATGAGAGGTGATGAGACTCCACACCCTTTCAACAGAGAAGCTGTTTAAAAGCCCTCAGTCCTTGCTCAAAGAGTGATTAAATATTAATTTCATCATTGATGGAAAAATACATGACTTTCCTTTGTACCTACTTCCCTACTTTGAATGAACATGTTTCTACCTGTAAATACTATCTATTATAGTAATAAAAAATGTCAATATGCAGTTTGTTAACAAAAAGCTGTGGAGGGATTAAGGAGAAAAAGAACAAAGAAAAATCTGTAGATCTGTAAATAAGTAGAAAAACAAACGAAAGTTAAATCTGAACAGGATGGTGTATAAAATGAGCCAAATCATTTGAAATTTGTATGAATATTCGCCTAATAGTAAAAAGTAAAAGCTAAATGTAGCATGTTCCAGTTGTACAGTGCAAGTTGTTCTAGAGAAGTAATTAAAATGAGGTGACTGAATAAATGGATTTGGCCAAGTGCGTCTTGTGTTCCATTGTAAATCTAAACAAATGCAAAATATATCCTGTACTGAGCATTACCCCCTGCTTTGGGAAACATTAAAGTTAATACAGGGCTGTTCCTGAAGTAATTAATCACACTCTACCTCCCACCTTAATACTGAATATGAAGCTTCAAATATAATTAAATGTTAGAGAACAAAGCCAATATTTCATATTTTATTATGACCTCCCAGAAAAAATGTGTTGTTGTTAATACCAAAGCTTAAAAGTTTAAGGCCCTTAAAACCAACATGTTCCCAAAGTTTTCCTTTGCAAAGAAGGAGCCTTGGGGCCATCTTGGTCCTGCCTGGCCAACACATAAATACTCAAATAGCTACATAAATGACTTATTTTAAAGGATCAACACTATATTGCAAAGGGATTTTAACTGTTTTTAATATACCTAATATAGTAAATTACTTCAATGTAATTTCTTGGAAAATAGCAGATCAAGAGACCCAACATGTCCAGTGGTGGACCATATCTGTAAAACAAAAAAAGATGTACAAAGAAAATGAAACGGTATTGAAATACAAATATTAACCATGGACATATAAATCTTCAAATGTGCGTAATACAAAAAAGGGCTAAATAACATGTAGAGGCACACTCTGTGTGATTTATGATGATTATGCTTGTCACATGTAGTTAACTCTACACCCAACATGTAACTTTTCTGATCCACCAAGCAACACTTTGAAAGAAGAAACATGTTCCAATTTTCAAGTGGACCTAAAAGGAATGACAACTTATCACAGATACTACCTTCCTATTTTAGCAGGATCACATTAAACCCAAAATTCCCTCTAGAAAATAAAGGCTTTTCCAGGAAATTTAGATCTCCTGAGAATAGACATTATAAAATTAGACAGAAAAACTGGCAAGTCTCCTGGCAATTTTGACAAAGGTGTGACTAATATTTTTTCAGAACATGCTGGTAGGTTCAAATTTGATTCTATTGTAAAGTAATTTACTTGGACAAGACACAATAGGCAGCCAAGGAAATGAGATTTTGTCAGATTTTCTTTTCCGTCTATGGTTTTAAAAATGGTTTTGGGCTACACTTTCACCAGTATAAAAATACCCCAAAAAGAGCCTTAAGTTTTCCTGCTTGAGATGATCTGCTTTGACAAATGTAACAGCTCTTTTATTCCCTGGTCCTAATGCACTTGTCACTCAGTATTACCCATCCCCATTAATGACAATGGGAAAGTTTATCTAAGGCACACATTTAAAATCGTCCTTGGTTTACAAAGGAGCCATAAAATCTCCAACAAAATAGAAGGCGGATCTACTTACACAACCTTTTTTCTGAAGTAGGATCACTTTTCTTTCTGTTTGTGAATAATCTATTTACTACAATAAAGTACATTCTTCGGTAATCAATACACATTATCTGTGCTCAAATACATCTCTATACTAGCCCTTCAAAAAGCTACCTGTGAGGTTTGGCCTCATGTTGGCAATGAATTTAATTAACTGAAAATTACAAAATGCCTTTTAATAAAAAGATCCCAGAGCTATTGTATGCAATATGTTGATACATTTTTTCAAATGTAGACACAACAATTATAAGTATAAACTCAAATCAAGTAACAGCCAAAATACTGCTGTCCTCAGTTAATTACCCTGAGTAAATCAGGTCTAAATTGTAAAAATATATATTTCATGAAATTACAAAAACAGTAACAAGAGGATAATATAAAAAAAGTCTGAGGTCTATCAAATGCAAAAACAAGCCCCTCAAAGGAATAATACAGGGCAGGTTAATATTTGGAATGTATAATGAGAGTTGGCAGAATGTCCAGTTGGCTTTTACCAGCTCAGGCATTAAACACAATTGATTTTAGTTTCCCTCTTACTTCTTAATACCCTTTATGGTTTGTTACTTGAGATGACTGTATCAAAAAGTCATTTCATTCCACCAGGTATCACTTCCCTGTGCGTTTATGAACAAACCTCGGTTTGCCTTTTCCGCCAGAGAACAGCGCCTTGACTGAACTTAATTAATTCCCCCCTGTGTCTAAAATGAACTTTGTGGAAGTGTGCGTTATGTATGGTGCATATCCCTTGTCCCAGGGTGGAGCATGGCAGGGCTCTGCACAGGCCTCTGTATCAGTTCGAGAAGCCAGGTTTTTACTGTAATGCTGTGTATTAACATTGAAGCCCTACAGCACACTGCCAGTATACATTCAGTCTCTTACTCAAGTATTCTGTGACACAACAGCTTGGTTAACATACTGTATACAGTATGTGATATGGATAAGAGTTCATTTCATAAACAGCTTTACTGTGTAATAAATACTACATGTTCAACTCTCCTTAAAATGACACTTCCTATTAAGTTCGTAACAATGCACTGCTGGATAAAGCTAGCACTTCCAAATCTTGGTATTATTCTACAACTCACTAAAGAATTTGCTTGTGTTGTGTAGGTTTGCTGCAAGCCAACAAGATCGAAACATGAACAGGATCCTTTCTTTAGCACTCTCCAGTCCAATAGTCCAGATTCAGCTTAAAAGCAGTTCTGTCCAAACAAACAGGGCCAGGAGTCCCCCACGGGCCAGGCCCAGCACCACTCTCTGCAGCCGAACAGAATAAAACTGCAGAGAGAGCTGTGGGAAAGTTATTTTTAGCCTAGATGCCAGGAGAGACAAAGCAGGAATTGCTTCTGGCTATGGTACTTTTGTGGCGGATCAAAATTCCACCTTTGGACCATCCCGCCGGCTGAGTGGGGGTTTCCAGAGGCCACCACTGCATGCTTTTATCACAGCATCCAAACTGCACCCCACAAGGCTGGCCAAAAACCTGTCCACATACAACCCACAACAGAACTGTCAAATGATCATTACACTTTAATGAACATGCCTGATCTGACTTTGGGTATTATATTAAGTTCACTATAAAATTTTAACAAGCATTCGAAAATGAAAGCTAAGAAATAACTGGACAAATAAGGCAAGCACTGAATAGATGGCCATTACTAGGTTGTTTCACAAGTTTCTGACACATCAAATCACCTCTCTCTACCTCTCTCTGGGTTTTTCAGACCAACTGTCACAGTAAACATTCATGAGTTTGTCATGGACGATACAAAGAACACCCTGAATTTCAATGAGAGGTTCCAATTCCTGTATGTGATGAATGTGTCAATGTGACATTCAGCATTGGGGAGCATGAGGAGGTCATGAGGCTCACAGACAGTGGAATCTGGGTGAACTCTGAGTGATGTCACACAGTAGACAGCAGAAGAGCACATGCCTATACCTCACAACAATATCAAACAGGTTAGGGGATTAAGAACACTGAGCACATTCTCCAAATGCCTTGAGACAGACATACACTAATCTGGACTGTCAAAATCAATACAAATCCTTATCCTTAAAGCCTTACTGGAACATGTGTCATAAGGTAGGAATCCCAACGGCCAGTAGCCACATTGAAAAAGGTGATCATGAGGTTGGCACAGTCCCTGTAGACCAGCAGTGTCACTTAACACATCTTCTTCAGTACTTTAATCTAAGAGACTCTGATACAGTGGATTTTATCTCTGTATAATCACTACCCTTATATTACACACATAAAACACATACATGTTGTAACATGTCAAAATAAAATGCTAAACATTGACACATCTTACAATGACATTATAAAACTGAACACAGAGGTTAAAGCTGGAAAGCCAGTAAAATGTGTAACTTCTGCTTTTCCTGCTGCCATCTCTAGCTCAGCTCCAGTACATACTGAAACACAATATACTGTAGTGTCTCCTTTGTGTTTTATCTGTGCTGAAAAGAGCCCTGATACCCAATCAATTCAAAGTAATGGATAAAGAAAATCTTCCTTTACAATGAAAAAAATGCAACAAATAAGTGAGGATAAGTGTGGATAAAAAAATCCATACTCTTCATTCCGATTACTGGCAAAATATCAAATCATATCAAGAAGGACTATAAAACTGACCCTCACACTTTATAGTATTTTTTGTCAGGTAATTCCATATAAAGAAACACTCTGGCCTGAGAGCTTTGCCTTGCCTTGTATCTGACAGACAGGACTTTTCACTTCCATGACTGGATCTGTATGGCAAATATCAGGAGAGGTGATCCATGTGTTTACTGACTGCTAAAGGCCAGTGCCTTTTAATCTGTGCCACTGACCCCTGACAAGCAGCCCCTGAGTGACTGAATCCTTACAACATTCACCAGTGACCTTTAATTGTGTTAATTTGGCTTTGTTACACACACTTCAGGAGCTCTGTCGATGCTCTGGAATAACCACCCCAGCTCAGGACTGCAGGTATGCCCTTCCCGATGTCATCTCTGACCTTTTCTGTGGAAAAGTACAAATATTTACCAGTTCAACTGCAAGGAACGCACATTACCATCGCCCCCCTCACCCCAGCTCCAACTACCCTTCAAGCACATGAGGATTGAAGTCGCAAGGATGTTTTGCTTCCACCTGAAAGTTATCCACTTAGCAGAATGAAAACGTAATAAAGCCATTTCTACCACCCTCCACTCCGCTGCACAGTCACACAACCACTTGAAATAAAACCTCTGAATTATGGATGGTTATTTGATGTATGTTCTAAATAATTTGCTGTGCTGAATGTGCAGTGTGGGGCCTGTTTGCGTGAGATGCCTTGGCCCACACAGAGCGCAAGCATCGCACTGAAACGCAACAGGGCAATCCATTCAGAGGGGAGAAGGATAAATTATTCACAGAGAATATTATTTAGAGAATCGTGTTCCAACCACCATTTGGGGGCAAGTACTCAACAGACGTATGGAATACTTAACCAGGGACCTTTAAAAAAAGTTTGTTAGTGGAGGGGAGCAAGCCATGATCCTGTCATTATAGCTCAGGAAGGTTTTTGCGAATGAGTACCTGCAATCTTACTGGCCCAAACCCAACATGTAAACATGTACCTGTTTGCAACAATGAAGGAGTGGGGAGATGGTCAAAATATTGTCAGCAAAAGTGTCTGTATTTGTATTTGATGTCTGAATATGGAATAGTAAAAAGACTTGTAATGGAATGCTAGGACGGCCACCATCCAGAAGACCAAAACAAGCCTTTTCTCCCATTCATGCCTTTACGGATGTACTCTCACTTTAATTAGATCTGAACTGGAAATCACTTAACCACTCATCTGCCTCTTAAATGCACTAGAAATAGCTGCCTGCCACACCTTATGTAACATGATGCTCACAAGACCCATTTACATTCATTCCCTTCTGGACTGGAATTGTTAAAGAGAGAGTGGTGGGAGAAACATTTTAACGTTCAGAGACACGCGATTTGAAACACTCTCTGTTGGTCTCTCCCACACCCGGCAGGAGCATGCCATCGCGATTCAGATTCGACCTCCTCCAATAGGAATAGCCTGGCATGACAGCATCTGACAAAACAGCTCAGTAAAGAGGACTATCCCAGGTAACAAGAACCTAAACTGGCGACCAAACTCCAACAGCGCCGACCACAGTGAGGACTTCTGACAGAATGAATTGTTCTGGATTTGCTCAGAGGTAGAGGAGGTAAAAAACATCTTTTGTCAGACAATATAAATGAAATGTTGATTTTCCTGCCACAATTTTCACACTTTCATGACAGACAGGCAACCTGACCATTAATAACAAAACATATAAAGAAAAAAATACACACATAAATACATACATATACATAACAAAATTTTCCCCTCAGCCCATTCATCTGTTTAGAAGAGGTGAGGCTATCGTTTAATATGGTTTGTTCTCAAAGAGAGTTGATGTAATCCCACGAACTTTTTCTGAGCACTTTCCAACTTATAAACCAGTACTTATTAAACAATGAATCACATGCACCGATGATGCAACCGTGCATCTCAAACACGCAACACGAGCCCAGGTAATGCTACCCAATTCATCTTGCAAAGATGGACTAATTTAACACAAATCCTCAAGTAGGGATCTCCTCCTCTCAGCATTAACCCCATGACCCCCTTGGTGTGCTGACCCTCCCACCCCCTCCCCCATGTGAGGAGTCTGAAGTACATAAGTACAGTTTAATTGCATGCCTTCTGCATTCTTCACCAAGCCTTACAGCCGATGCAGGTGAGCGTCGCGCAATGTGAAACCAAAGATTGACAGCAAGGGGTAATCTCACGGCCTTACATCTCACACCCTACCTGCCCAAACAAGGCCATGGGTTAATTCTACCCCTGAGCATCCTGGGTAATGACTGCTCATCAACCGGCAGCTGAACTCTCAGAGCCTTCTAGCACCCACTGTAAACTTGTGAAAAAGTGCTTGGTACTGACTGTCTGTCAGTCTGATCATGGAGTGCACGTTCAGAGAGAGTGCCATTGGTCATTCAGCCTCAGCCTTGCCCAAGACATGCCACACTACACAAAATGTTTGCACAAAACAATGTCCACCATTCAATTTTTATAACCAATTTCTAGGTATCCACATCCTGACTGCAATATTGACTGTGGTTTTTAAGTGTTCTATCCTATTTTTTCAACACTGTCTTTCACTCAGTTATATAACTATTTTAGCAGCTATCATGAAGGTGCCAAATTCCGGTGCCACCTGCTGACATGGGGCATCCCCTCTCAGATTGGACCTGTCAATCAAGTGTCAGACTGTACATCAAGTGCTGATTAAGCTCTGATAAATGCTTAGTCATCAGAAAAAGAGCAGCTGCGGTTTGGGTTGCCCTCATACTCGAATTTTTACATTATTACTCCTGCGGTTTGTGTGGCCTTCAAGTGTCAAGTACCTGGTTGAAAATCTGATTGTATCTGCCACGTCAAACTGGGCTGAAACATGCCTAACGAAAGCAAATGTAAACAGGCCCTGGCCGCCCAAGGGAAAAATCAGCAAAGATGGCAGTCTCCATCGCTTGGAATGATACCCATGATGCTGCAGGCTGTTTCGGGGAATGGTAACACGCCAATGTTCTATACAGTTGTGGCCAATCGCAGCACTGCCAGGGGGAAGACTTTATGTAATTGCAACAGTAGGACAGCACAGTTGTTTTGTTTCCCATTGAGATATTTTTCTTAGTACATCTCGTTCTTTGGAAATTCCCCTCCCATAAATAGCTGATGAGACAACATTTACATGGCCCCATTTTGTATTTGTGGCTTCTTATAAATGGACCTGCAGCACACGGCTGGAACTGTTTTACCTTAAATCAGCACAGCAACAAGGTCACTTGAAATAAAGAGTCAAGAGATTTGGGATTACATCCAAAAAACAACCGAAAACATGCATGATAAATAAAATAATTCAACTGGCTGTCAAATTTGTCCCTAATTGTTCACCACCAGAGAAATAATAGAAGGAGGAGAAGGAGAAAAATAGAAAAGTGCTAAGCAGATACAAACACACACACATATATAATATGCACAAAACTGCCAGGTCTAATTGAGAAAGTGCTGATGACCAGACCTCTGAGCAGAGATCAAAATTTGTTTAACGTGTGGGTAATTTGCCTATGCCTTCTGGAGCTGTTGTGGCCTTTGCTGTTGGTACCAATGCTTCACAGCCCTTAGCTGGAGGTGGGGTGTTCACCCACTGCCAGGGGCTACCCACATTTCACTGTGCAGCTCTGCCCATGACTGTCCTTATACACTGTCACACCCCCACAATGCCTTCAGTTTCCTGGTGGGTACACAAGCTCCAGTGTCGTCCATATACCTGCAGGCTATAGGTATAGCTTCAATGGTGCCCACCATTGCAAACATCCCAATGCAATAGTTACTTGAGTCAAGTGCACTGTGGGTGAGTTCTGAGGACTCAACAGCTACTTTAGATATGCAACTAAAACTAGGATTCTATGCAACACCTAAGCCAAGGATGACAGCACAGCAAGTTTGTGTCAACTGCAGAACTGCACCTTGACTTTCTATTTTTTTTCTAACACCCCCCATCCCCTGCATGCTGTAATATGCCACTTTTCACACAACAAATTCCTGCTACAGGGGAGAAAAAAGGGAGGAAGTGAGTGAAACCACAGATAATGAAAACAAGAGAAATGTTTGAAATTACTGGGCGGCTTACTTAACTGGTGGAGTTTCACCGTACGTCTGGCTATGCAGCCATCTTTTAGTCAACAATCAGAAAATCAAAGGCAATTGGCATGACTCAACCCAAACCTTAATACCACATGATTGTGTGGTGTAAGCTGGTTTTGTGCGAGGGCCGCTGTGGTTTTAGCAGGGAGATTAGCAGCTGGGCCAAAGTTGGCCTCCAGACCTTGCCCTGCTGATGCCTCCAGCCCTTTGAAGTCGGACCATCATACCTGGCATTGCAGCAGTGGGAACTAGACCGGTGTCAGCTTTAATCAGGGTGCTTGTCTCAGGACAGCTAACTTTGGCCCGCGCTAATTGGCCCAATTGCGGATTAGACCCTTTTGCTGCAGATTCAAGACAATAATTTAGTCAAATGGGGCTTTTTTATCTCCTTTTAATTAAGATGCCTAAGTTTAAAAGAAATGGGATTAGATGGATATTTATTTATTTATTTGTTTGTTTTTTAGGGAACCTGTGCTTGTGCAATGAAAAGTGTGTGTTTTAATGATCAAAGTAACAAAACTATATTTTGTTTGTGGTGCATGTGAGTTTAATACTTATACAGTGATGTATAAATGCAATGTACATTCAGAAACAACACAGTACTGACATGAAACTAATGTTGATTTCTTAATAATGTATATGTACACCAAAACACAATATAAAGTCCACATTATCCAACTGTCTAGAACTGCCATTAGAATGACAAATCACATTTCACACTACGAGGAGGATGACTTCCATTTCTCAGAATACCCTTTTAAAAAAACACAATAAAAGCTGCACTAGCTAAGCTAACTGTAAGACTGTGAAAAATAAGTACACAGTGAGGCTGTAAAAGCTATCCACTCTGAACCATACAGGGAAGGCTTAGGTCAAGGGCACAGCTGTTTTCCTTGATCTTGATGGGGAAAAGTTTTAGATAAATTTAAGCTGCAAAATGTCTCCATAATTCCTACTGTATTAGCTTACAGCTACAATGTGACTGAATTCCTAGCATTCCAAATTCTCAGAACAACCATCAAACCAGCCAATCCAAAAACTAGCTAATAATAAACTAACAGTAAAAAAACCCTTCCCTTACAGAGAGCTGAAAATAGAAGCTGTTGTGTTTACTTTTGGATACCTAAACAATTACACAGAAAGAATTGCTCTCCAATGATGAGGAGGACTTATGGAGATCCTAATGAGGGCCCAATGAGGCTTATTCCCTGTGCAAAAGTTCTGACCTGTGATTCTATGGACTATAAACAGGGGAAGTTGAAGGGTGAACGTCTTCCATTGCTAAGCTAGATGCCAGCATGTTAGCTAAATCAAACCTTTCAGCTGAAATGTGGAGTGGTTGGGAATCCAGTGGCGAGCAAACAATGTTCCACATTAATGAGAATGAGCAGTGGGGTGGGATCTCCTCTGGCTGATGAAGTTCTGCCAAATGCAATGGGCAGGAGGGCAAGGATGTCTCCTCTGCTGAAAAATGGCTTCATTTTTACCCAATGCTCATCAAAGTACACATTCAACTTAATCTGCTGAAAGAGGGAGCAGTACTACAGCTCACACCTGTCCTTATAGACATACTGCCTCTCTGATTACTCTGATTCCAGGATGTGTATTGTGGCTGGCAAGCCCCACAAAATGTGTTGATTTTCTAGCAGTGACCATTCAGCATACCATGTGGGTACACAGGAGAAAGTTACACATATGGCTCAATTCCAAACCGCTGCACTGTTATCCCATAAGGCTAATGTTAGCTAGCACACTGGAGCATGAATAGCAAAATTTCACCTGAAGGCCACAGCTGTCTAACACTGCTGGAACGTGTTTCTCAATAAATGCAGTGCTTGGTGTGCAACAATTCAGTCATTTGCATTTTTAAAATTCTGCTCAAGTGCATTTGAACAACCAGGTTGGCTTACTTAATGCCGAAAACACAAAAAGGCTCCACATGCAGAGATGAGGAGCTGAACCCTTTGGAGTGGGATCTACACCAGTCAGTGAAGAGGCACTGTAAAACACTAGGTCAGATGCCTTTCTTTTCTCTTTCCTTCTTTTCATAAAAAAAGACCGAGTGAGTGTACAAAACACTCCATCCATGAAACAAAATAACAAAAAAACCCCACAAAAACAATAACCAGGAAAGCAGAGACAGGACCATCCACGATGTGCCACTGTAATATAATACCTCCTTAAAGACTGACAATGAACCACTCAAGCACTTTCAACTTCAGCAGGCATTTGTGAACAGTAATTAAAAGGCCATTGCGAATAAGCACCTTGATTTTTATGGACCTTATAAATCTGCCATTAAGTGGCTATTAGGAGGTGAGAGAGGGGGATCAAGGAGGCCCCTCGGCCTGCACAGAGGATGACCTGCTGCTAACAATGGGCTTCCTGACTAACCATTAACAGCCCTCAATGTGATAAGGTAATGAGGGCCAATAGGGGCCATTAACTGGGAGGAGGGCACCTTAATTTGTCACTGGATAGGGCCCTTTTTGATTAACTCTTCCAGGGTGGTGGGGCCAGGGATGCTGGGCTTTGAGAGTCTGCTTACGACACTCCAGCAGCATGGGGGGCGTGAAGAGGTGGAGAGAGGACACTTAAGTTGCTTAATCAAGTGGTCAGCTAAAAAGGCCAACGGGTCAGAGAGGGGGCAGTGTGGTCACTCGAGGGTGAAGTCCCAAACACCAAAGCCATGCCAGCCCAATTGACCAGTAGCACATGAAAGAGGAGCAAGTATGCTAATTTGCTGGTGGGTATTCTTGTGTCAAACATCCCTGCATAAATTCCCTCCACTCAAAGGGAGATCAAGCAACATGGCTTGTCAGCACTGCCCACCAGTCTCATGTGTGCTATTGAAAGGAAAAAAAAACAAACTTTGCATGGACTGTAGGGGCAGACCTATCACAGCAGCAGAGAGCCTCCTCTCCTCTCCTCGGTTGCTGTTCCGCTTGGCTGAAACACAGTATTTAATTGGGCAGCCGCACGGCATTCAGCGGCTCATCGGCAGGAGAGAAAAGGTCCGGTTAGAGCTGGCATTCCACAAGATACACAAAAGGCACATCTCTTTTTAAATTATTAATGACCACCCACATGAGCTTAAACACTGTTTTAAGACTTTAATACTATAATAAAAGAAGGCTTACCTATATGGAAAAAAACACAATGGTATCCTGTCCTGACAAAAACTCCGCTGCACCAGGATGCACTGCAGGGAGAGCTGAGGAGCTTTGGGCTTTTAAGGCTTTAACCATTTCTTTAACTTATTAATGATATATTTTTGATTATGGCAACAAAATCCTGAACTGATATAGACAGACTGAGAATACAACCATACAATTACACGTTCCTTTATTCTATTGACAAGTGCTTTCTGTGCATGCTCCAATGCTTTTGAAGTTCGCCCAAAAGTGCCACTATTTCAACATTTAATCAATAGTCCCAGCTTTTAATTTACACCCGATGGCTGAAAAGAACAAACAAATGGCAGTCAAGCTAAATAAATGTGAAATCCAATACATAATCATTATCACTTAATGCTTACACTACAATTAGCCGGATTTGCCTCTTCTCATCAGAAAGGCAAACAACGGGCAGCTCCTCAGGCTGCAGCTTTAAAATGAAGAACCGCCTTGTATTAAATGTCAACAGAAACTTGCAGTGTGTCCAGGGTGTTGCTGAGACCAACTCACGGGAGAAGTCTTGCGGTTTGGGTGTGATGTGCGTTCTCTCTCTGTTTGAGTGGGTGAATACATTTGACACTTGTTTGTTTTTGAGCCCACGGTCTGCTGCACACACAGATAGCCTACCTCAATGGTGAATTGCTTTCTCTTTAGCTTAAAAGCCAGATCCTTTGTGTCAGGGACTTCACACACCAGGCAGTTGAGATGAGGTATCTGCTTCACGTGTAGCAGACCTTGTGGAGACAAAAAGGAAATTAGGGACGAGTGAGTGATGCTGGAGGGACAGATGAATAAACTTGACTTACGGGGGACTCAGCAAAAATGTAAAAAGTCCCTTGGTACCCCATCCACCGCCCCCATGCACTATCCCCTCCTCTTACCCCCCCTTTTGTGAGTTCAACACTTGAAGCAACGAAGCAAATGTTGTGATTATGCTCAAGTAATGAAGCAGAACAAGATAAACAACGATTCTTGTCGGAAGGAACAGCTAATTGCGTTTGGGGGGCACGGGAGCTGTGATGTGAAAGGGGATCCCGGTGCCTGTCGCTACCGCTGCATGTTTTTGTGTTTTTTTTTCCCCGGTATTTACAGTAAGCAAATCTGGCTATCACCTTGCACGTTGCCCACGGCACTGCTGAGCCGTCTTTATTTTATTAACTGCACCAGTGGGCAGCTACCAAAACAGAGAGCGCAAGCGAGGGAGGAAAAGTGGGCCACTGCTCACAGAGGGGTGTGACTGGACAGGCTGAGAGCGGCGCTCACTCCCACTCCCATCTCCCCCCTCCCGTCCCACAGAGCGCAGAGAGTGGCCGGGGTGGGAGACAAAGGGAGGCCGAAAGGAGGCTGGGGGAACGAGCAGCTGCAGATCCGAGGATGTGACCTGGATGGGGCTGTTCTGCCCAAGCGTCCTGCCAGGCCCGGGTGTTGGGAGATCTCACTCATCCTGATCGCTTCTGACAAGCAGGCCGTTGTGTTTTACACAGCCCCCTGATCCACTGCTGTTGCTGCAGACTCACAGAGAAAGAGGAAGCAGCTCCCCAGTGCTGGACCTCAAACTAGTATCAGGGGGGCTGAAGTGCAGACAAGCAGCGGGTATTCTGACACAGTGGACTGATCTTGTACCTTTGTTATGAGCGTCTTAATTAATTAATTAAATAATATCTTAAATGTCTTTTACACTTACATTATATACGGTATAGTATATCACATGGTATACATACAAAAGTGCCAAGCTACAATGTAAAAAAGAATAAAATCTAAACATTGTGAAATAATAGGCACACTGTATGCTTGCATGTGTATAGGTGAAAAATAGGATAATACTTTATCTTAAAGGTTTTACAAAAAAGTAAAAATGCATAGGCCTCTTCTTTGCACCACTTCTGTTATCTTCACTGCTTTCGCCATTTGGCACAGACAAACAACAGCTCGATGTCTTTGCGAGTCACTGAATATCATACAGTATAAGAAATTAAAAAATTTACTGGTATGAAATGATTTAGGATATGCACTGCTGGGTGAAAAACAAGGACTCCTGATATTTTCACTGCTGGATTGGTTACTCAGCATAACCGTGGCCTTTTTAAGGGGGAAAAAGGAAATGCAAAAGGGAGAGAAAAATAATAATCTTTAGCTAAAAATATCCATCCTGCTTAAAGTGACCTTTCCGTGTGGCAACAGAGGGGAGGCGGTGGCACAAAATGAGCTGCGATACCACAAAGCCTGGCCTAGCACACCTCTCCCACTTATTTAACTTTAATACCTTATTACCATGAGATTTACACAATATTGAACCATATAGTTCAATATCATTAAAATACTGATTTCCCAGCATTTGGGCCTGGGGGCAGGGTGAGCGGAAGGCTGGCGAGGCATCTGAACTCCCCTGAGCCTGTCTGCTGAGGAGCACGTCTGATTGAGTCGTGTCACGCTAATCTGTCCTGACAACATGCGAGGAGCTGCTATGTTTCCTTCTTAGCACTAATGCACTTTTTTGTTTGGGAGTGACCCCTCCACTCCTGAATGGCTAAAGCGGAGAGTGTTTTTTGGGGGGGGGTGGGATTTGGAGGCGGCGGTGCTGGTGCAGAGAAGGAGGTACACTTAGAAATGCAAATTTGGATATAAAATCGTTTGCTTGTTTCTTTTAAGACAACCCAATTGGAGGTTAGCCTATCTGTGTTTGTGTGTGTGTGTGTGTGTGTGTGTTGGAGAGACCACAAAAACATCTCTGAAGACAGCAGAAAACTGGCCTATTTTACTGGTAAACTGGCCTGTCTTCAGGTAAAACTGGCAAATACTACACAACGTTTAGTGTGTGTGTGTGTGTGTATACATGCCTGTGTATGTGTGTGTGTGTGTGTGTGTGTGTGTGTGTGTGTTGGAGGGGTGGAACAGGAGCTCCTTACCATGATAGTCCTTGTACAGAGGGTTAGTCTCCCCTTCCAAGCCTTTGAATGATTCAAGAGCAATGGCTGTGTCACACAGCTTGGTTACACGGCCCATAATTGCTCTGTTCTGTAAAACACAGAAAGCGAGAGGCATGCTGAAGTAGCGCACAGGTAATTAAAACGTTCCTAAAGAGCTGTCGCCAGGCCATCAGCAATAAAATTAAATTAGGTCATCATTATCTTAGCATTAAAGCAAGAGGTGGAAAAGAGGAGGGAGGGAGCTGGGGGGAAGAAAGGACCCACAGCGGAAATAAAACAGCTCTACTCAACCATGCCCAAAAGCAGCAAGGCATGCAAACCAGAGAATCCTACTACCTATATCACATATCTGTGAGTGCATTTGGCAATACACGGTGCCCAATTAAAACTTTGGTAACACCATAATTCACACAAACACAGTTCAAGCTGGTGCAGGGCTGGCAGTGGCCCTCTCTGCTGGCTTTGGCTTTCTCTGGCTAGGGGAAGGGGGACTGTGCTTGGACACAGGAGTTAGGCTGAAACTTGGCCCTCCATGACAAGCCTTGGGCATGGTGTAAGGATAGTCTCACAGGGAAACACACGTACACTTACAAAGACAAGCATACATGGATAAATATGCACATGCAGAAACATGTGTGCACACATCCTACATGATGAGCACACCTACCCAGAACTGCACACACATGTGAACACCCACATGTTCACCCACAGACACACTCACACAGGCAAGTTCATTGAATGTGTCTCAGTTATTTCCACACAGTTATGAATGAGCTGGATCTGTTTGTTTCCCTTCATGTAAAATTGACAGGATGTTGCCTCAGTCAAATCTGAACACGTGGTCTCTGTCAGACAGTTTTAATCAACACTTTCTCATTTTACACTGTTGACAAATGGGGAAAAGTGACAAAAGTAACAAAAGTGCTGTGCATCTCAAACAAACTAATGGAAATGCTCATTAATGAACAGTCCACAAATTCAATATGGAAAACTGGCATGTGTACGCCCTCTATAAGAAGTGCAACACGCTACTCCCTCTACATGCAAGTGTGCTATTGTGTGGACATTTGGCTGGGGGGAGGAGGTGAAAGTTAGGACATATGATGTCCAGATCTCATTCAAAATAGTGATGTAAACTACCCTTCAACAGAGCAGTCAGCTGTTTGTGCTGCCAAAGATTTAAATCTGCTTAGCCTAATCCTATGTTCCATTGAAATGACAGGCTGACAGGAGCAGCAGACAGGCAGACCTGGGCACAGATGGAGGACTGGCTGGGGAAGGGACCCGGGCAGGTGGGACCAGGAGTGGAGGAAGGCAGGGGAGCACTCCCTCTGCTGGCCGGGGCCCTCACCTGCTCTTCTGTTACCTTCTGCATGGCTGGCCACTCCTGCATTATTCATCACACACCTTTTCAATATTTCACGTGCCCCCCTTTCTGTGTTTGTGGCCCTGGCCTAATGCAATTTTCATACTCAAATGTTTTTTGTCCTACTTTGGAACATGAACAGTGGCTTTCGTCAAGATTTGGTGTCATGGTGGAGCACTTACGATTCCTCTGTTTTTCCTCTCTGAGTGCAGATGATGTGCAAACAGAACAAAAAACATATTCAGCTAAGAAGGAAGCAAACTTGTGTTGGAGCCTCAAGTTTATCAATTCTGTGGACCATGAATGGTAGCAGACAAAAATTTGTCAAAAATACAGCTAAAGTTAAATAAGCTTAAATCACATGTGATGCAGCTCCTGGTCACTCACATAACCTCCACGTGGAAGTGGATAAAAGTTTTTTTTTTTGCTTTAATCTGATATTAAAAATTGATGACAAAGTTACAAGAAGTCCAATTTGTTAACTCACAGCACATTACCAACCACTCCGGGGCAGGTCTGAGTTCAGATTTAATTACCCGAATTAGCTAAATCTCAAAGTAATACAAACCACCACATAAATAATACAGTGCACAGCTTAAGTCATCTAAGGCAACACACATCAACCTGGAAAAACATGGTTTAACTATTTCCAATGGTGGCCCACTGATTTAGGACAGGTTTTTCTAATTACAGCTACTTTATATCGGGTGCGCCGTCTGTTTTAGAGAGGTAAGCGGGGGTCTGTTGCTGGACTGTTGGCCTGTCACCAGCATCTCCCAGAGCAGGATGGTGCAGCTCCTTTCCCCCACTGTTCTCATCTGAAAGCTGGCCGCAAAGCCACACCAGCTCCCGGGCCTCCAGAAGGCTCCAGCCCGGGAACCCTCGGCTGCCATTTGGTTTGCGGCTCTGCGGGTCTCCCAAGACCTCTCCCTGCAGAGGGGCCCAGGCCAGACTGAGGCGGTGCTTCGCTCCATAACCAAGTTATTATTAAACTTTAAGGTCAATCGTGGCACTAGCAGCTCCATGGAAGCTTTCAACACACGCCGTGTTTGGCTGCAGCTAATTAAAAATAAATGGGCAGTGCTGTGCCTATGCCACGGAGCTCTTTTTTTTCTTTTCATTATTTGTCTTCTGTGAGAGTCTGATTTACTATGGCCTTTTCTATATTTAATAACCATGACACATGTATTTTATGACAGCAACTTGACGGAGTTTTGGATTCACTGGCTCAAGTCTTATATGTACATTCTAGGCAAAAACTACAAGCTAACAGATTGCTCTGATTTAGAATTCCAAACCAAGCTCAAATATTGCCTGTGTATTTAGTGTAACATACATGTACAGTTATAGTTGCAACACATACATATGTACAGATTATTCAGAGTTGTATATCATTTGTTTAAATTAATGCAATAAAAATATGTTCAACGAAATGGTTATCAGAGCAAGGCTTGGCTTGCAATGGAGAAGAAATTCTCACTGATATTCCAATACACTCCACTTTCCCCTACGCCGTCGCATCAAGATTTGGATTTTGTTAATTACAATGGCTTATCGCTACAGCAAGAATTACAGGGCTAAGGCATAAATTGGCATCTGTTAGGAGCACCATCCTGGTTCCTCTCAGAGTGGGGTGAGGACAGGCGTTCCCTGCCTTCTGCCTATAGAACAGTTGTGCCCACGTTTGGACATTGGGCTGTCCACTGCCTGCTGGCTCCAGAAGCCAAAGCTTCCATATGCCTTACCAGATGACTCCATCTCCACACTGTGACCTCAGCACAGAACAGGCTCAGGCTGGGGATGCCCAGGGAGCTGCCCGCATAAAAAACACACACATATACACATTCAGCACATAAACACATATGCTAAACATACACATATACACATACAGGGAGAGACAAAACGCACACACCAAACATACATACAAACAGCACTTATACAGAATGGTAACAGTAAAAACGTACAAAAATGTTTATGCACACAACACAATGAAAACAAATATACATAGAACACACAGCACACTGAAAGCACAAGTGGCATATACACAACACACACACAGTATACATACACCACACACACACACAGATTACACAGACATACACCACCTGTACATGAACAAATGACAAAAACAGAAAAAAAACTTACAATGAATGTGCCACTTACTCAAAGTACAGAAAAGACAGACATACAGATAACATCCACACAGAATGTAAACAACACATACATACAGTACAAATGAACACACACAAGCTTACATACATGCATATAGTTTCCAAGAAGGACCCTGGGCTGACACTTAGTCATTCTTGATGAAGAAACAAATAAACCCATGGAAAAATTTTTGCAAATTGAATCCATCAAGGTTTTGAGCCAAACACATGTAAAGGAATAGCCAATAACTGGTACACAGCACAGAGCTGAGGGTCAAGTCAAAGTGACTGGAACAGGCTGAAGCAGAGACGACATAATTCACCGTGTGTAGTTGTCAATAGAGCCAACACACAAACGCACACGCGCACACACACACACACACACACACACACACACACACACACACACCAAACTGCCATTTTCACCAACCAACCTTAACCAGCTCAACTCAGAGAATGATAAAGTTACTAACAATTCTCACTGCAAGAGCAGCTTGGTACACGATATTCTAATATTTAAACTATATTATATTTGCATTCATACCAACACATCTGCACAACTGTATTTTCAGGCCCTGGTGGAGGCATCATAGCATTAATATTGCAGGAGATGAATATTTAAACATCAAACCGAATATGGAAAAATAACACATTGAATGGAAACTCATCAGTCCTCATGAGAGAAGCTAAACAAGGTTTATTCTTAGTGGCTTTTCATTAGACAAATAATTTCCCAGAGGAACTAAAGCACAAGCGTACATGCACACACCCACACACACGCGCACGCGCGCACACACACACATACACACACACACACACACACACACTCTTGCTAGCATGGAGCCAAGGGAGGCTGGTTTTCCAGATTCTGCTTTTTAAACTATATTAATGAAAAGGTTTGCTCCCTTCTTCTTGTTAACAGCTGTACACCACTTAATGATATGACTGCTCCCCGCTTCATAGAGCAATGCAGTTGATTACAGGCAAAAATCAGATATTTCAATGATTGAACAAACAGACAGAAACGCAGAGTGGCACAACTCTGAAACCATACCAGACCAAAGATTAGAGACTACACAGAAGAACAAGTGACTCCTACTCCCCACATGTGTGCAAAATCCAAATGAATAAATCAAATACTGCACCCCCACCACTACCACTACAAACTCCCCTCCAAACTGAAAAAGGGTATTATGAATGTTTCCCTAGCCTCCTATTCTCCCTGCAACGATGGCCTATTTTGATCTTGGGGAGGTTTAACAATGGGAACAGCTGCTGTCATTAGGTGTCCAGCTATGTCCTCTGGCCCACAGGCCCAGGCTGTCCTCTCCTCCCACCATCCCCTCCAATTAGCGCTGGAGATAAGAAGAGGGATAAGTGAGGGTGGTGACGCCCCCCTGTCTACGAAAAATGTCAACCGTTTCTCACTGCACTTGACAGGCTTATTCTTAAATACTGCATGTCTCCTGGCTGGCTGGTGGAAAATGGGGTCAATGAGATAAACAGTGTCATTAGAATGTGGCACAGGCTAAAGGATCACATCTGACATCTTTGCTTTTCTCTGGAAAGAGGAGTTAAAAAAGTGCTCTGCCTCTTCTACACATACAACTGCCTTGGACTGCTGCTCCAAGAAAGCAGTTATAACAGTTGGCCACATGAATAGGGCCCCACCTCATGACTTAGAACACAAAATGCAATTGATTGTGCGATGACCATTCATCAGGAAAAAGTCAGTAAAATGTTCAGATTCATCAGGAATAAGTAAGTAGAATATTCAGGTAATATTTTTGACACATACTGTTAGGTAGTTTCTCACTGTACTATAATGTATATACTGTGACTACACTGTTGTGAACATTCCATTCCTCTAAATTGCAATCTATTTCCCTCAAAACTTAGACTAAGAGTGCAGTCTTACCTGTATGAGATGGGAGGGCACTGTTACCACACCCACAGAGAGAGAGGATCGAAGCAGGGCGCGAAGACCGTACAGGAAGGTTGTGAGACTCGAGGCATTACTTGGGTTCTCCTTGCAGCAGATGTCATCTCCCCACAGAGCAGAGCCAAGAGAGTGGAGCCCGATCCTCAGAATGTTCCTGGACTTGTTCTGTTCAAGACACACAGGGAACACATAGACCAGTAGACTCCACCACAGCCAAATGTGCCTACTTCCTGGCCATACAGAGACAACTGAGTATGTTGGAAATCAGACAACTCAGTGATCAAGTGCTTGAACTTCAAGCAGTTTTGACCAGAACGTTACTGCCCGTGGAACGCTGCAGTTGAGTCTGATCTTGAAAGACTGTTGGGCCAAGGAGCCAAGGGGACAGGGCCACAATGAGACTGTGAAAAGCTGTCTAGACTTGCTTTCAAAAAAATGTCTGATGCCTTACAATGAGAGCAGCATTTTTTGGCACGTCAACAGGGCAAGGCGGCTAACAGGGTCTTAATCATGGCTGGCTCTTCCCGAAGATGAGAAAACAAGCCAAGAAGTGCCAAGAGGGAATGAGCCAGTGGGACTTTGACTGCTCCAGGCCAAGGGCCTCTCAGGGGTTTTGCAATCAATTCCTGCTGGAGAGGAGATCGATACTTCCACACGTCCCCTCCCTACTCTGGCCAACTCCACGGAATTACCGATATGACCCAATTTAAGCTTGTCACAGCTCTGGAAACAAAGTCTGATTGGTAATGTATCACTCAGGCATCACTGTACAGAGTGGAAATAATGTTACCTCCTCTGTGTCTGACACATTGCCATTTTCTTCACAGCTCACACATGATCCATTAAGGGCGGTTTACATCACATCCACCTTTCAAGCCATGCAAAACCCCGCAAAAGGTCTAGACAAAGCAGACCTTCTACAATCATTTCTGTAAACTTGATCCTTGTTCAGGCTATCTTCAGTGTTCTCAACTTTTAATTCAGAAGTACTACAGAATTTGAGAAAAATCTCTGACGGTCTGCACTGATTGTGCCTGGTTAAACTCAAAGTAATGCACACCTGCTGCTGAGGGTTTACAGTGAATCGTTTGAGATGTGCTTCAATATGTCTACTTTTGGGAAGCGGCTAGAGAGAAGTAGCAGGTATTGCTATGATCTACAGAAATGTAAACACCTGTCACTCTCTCAATGCTCCTGTGAGGTAGCAACAAAGTTAACCTGGCTGCAATGTCAGAGGAAGGCTGTAAAACAGAACACATTAACTGGATACAAAAGAAACTACCATTGTCATAACAGAGTCACACACCTGACTGCAGAGAATGTTAAAAGCCAACTCTATTTTCTCTTAAATCCAGCTGAGACTTAAACCAAAGCAACTAAGGACATTTTACTGTTGAACTGATTAATTTTCACATTTCCACAATAATTAGAGTTTCAGATTTTGTCACAAATCGTTAAAAACATTCGACACTGCAAACTATACAATGCAGTCCTTTTCCCCTCTCTACTTTATTCTCCTCTGGAGACCTGGGGCTCAAAACTGCCAATCAAGTAGGGGCATCTAAGAAAAATAAACCTCATTGTTTCCGCGTGTTTCCATCTCTGTGGCGTGCTGGGCTGAAAGGTTCCCAGGGAGTGGGTGTCACTCAGCTGCCTTCTTTCTGCCACTTCACTACAGTATATGTGCAAGCTAGTCACTGTGAGTCTGTGTGTGTCAGGTGAGAGTGTTGGTGAGTGAGAGACAGAAAAAGGGTGAATGAGCGCGTGAGTGCATGTGTGAGAGCTTGAGAGTGAGTATGTGTGAGAGAGAAAGAGAGAGTGTGTGTGTGTGTGTGTGTGTGTGTGTGTGTGTGTGTGAGTGAGAGAGAGAGAGAGAGAGAGAGCTTGTGAGTGTGTGTTTCTGTAGGGAGGCTTTGCAGTGCTCAGAGGAGAGCTGTCATCGTGCTGGACGAGTTCTCTGAGCCTGGCGACACTGTGGGAACTGTTATGACATGCCTGTTGCCATAGCGACCCCAGGGGAGAAAGGCAGGGGGTGGGCGGTGGGGGATTGAGGTGCCTGTCAGGGACCAATTTACTTCTCCAGTGGGGCATCCTCCCAGCAGGGAACACACGTCTACTAGGCGCCCACTCTAGGAGCCCTGCTCTGCCCTGTGCCCCCCTAACTGAACACTTCTTACCACAGTTCAGCAAAAGAGGCATTCTCCTACTAACAACATGCTATCTCTGCTCAGTGGAAAACAGTCCAATCAGCTAGCTGACAGAGAAGATGCAGGGTTCCATTGATAAGAGCCATTCACAGGGTTGGCACACCTACTGCCTCATTAAGCTCAATATCTCCCAGGGCACAGTATTCTGGAGAGCTGAATGCAGGAGTAATACCTACAGCAAGCAGCAAGGGTCATTTTACTTGTGAGGACACACGAAGACACACCCTTGATCTTGTTTACTTCACTGGTAGACAGGCAGGCAAAATGTCTTTCATGCCAGTATTACTATCCCTATGGTCCTTCATAGCAGGGATTCTTGTTAAGAGCCTACTTTGGACTGGTTCCCATGTTCCCTTTTCATATTCTGACAAGCCTCTGTCGTCTCACACTATCAACTGTACAGACCTTTAATATCAACATTTAATTAAACAGATGAAAGATGGGGCATAACTTGCCAGGGTGAGGCTCTGCAGGTCAGAAATGTAGGTGAGACTTATATCAAGACTTTATCAAAGCTTTTCCTGAATAAAAAAATCTGGTCAGTAGACATTTTTGACATACTGATAAAAGCCTAACTGAGTCGGTTCACATATTGATTTCAAAAGATCAACAAGATGGTGCTGAAACACATGTCTGACAGCTGAAAGCAGTCTGCCACATCCACTGCAAGCTTTGAACAACATTTTAAAGTGAATGGAATCATTGATCACTTACAATCAATCTGATATTGAAAATGTGTAGTGTTTTCAGCATTATGCAACCCTGCTTTGGAATCACCATCATTATATAGCAGACTCATGTCACCACAACAATTTCACACAGGAGGCTAGACAACTACATTCCTCCAATACATCGGCACACAGCCATTCACTCCATAAATCCCACAGTGCACTACAATGTAGTAAGCGTTCATTTGAGAGTAGGCATTACTCTGTTGACCTCATCCAAGCAACTCAAAGACACCTTGCAAGTTGCAGGGTATCCGAGGACAGTGAGATGGGGAAGTCCTCTGACATATCGCCCCTCTGCTTGAAATGACGCCAGCTGATTCTGCCACTGTGGGGCCCCAGAAAATGACATGGCCCATTTTGAAGTTGGGTCTTAGGGCTCAGCCTGTACTCAAAACAAACACCTTGTCCACTGGGCCACTTGAGACCCCTTTAGCAGCATGCTTGATTTTGTTCACTCTTTCTCTAGCTGATAGTGCCTATTTGGTCAGAAAAACATATGCAACACTTGAATGTTATAAGCTTGAATCTCAAGAGAGATATTGCTGCTGTGTCTAGCTGCTAAATTAGGTAGCATGCTGGTTAACCCTAGACATGTCCCTGAACCAGTTATCAGTGATACCTACTTGCATCCAACTGTATAAATGGGTAGTGTATTACATACAACTTATGCACGCTATACACTTTGTGAATTAAAAATGACATGGAGTCATCTGAGGCCTCAGGCAGAGATTACCAAAACAGGCCTGTGCAGTGCAAAGGTCTTTCCAGCTCTTTCACTAACAGAAATAGAGGATGCATTCAATGTGTTTGGGGAGTCACAGGGGTGGCAGACTGGAGAAGAGGTTAATGAGAATGAACATATTGCCGGCACTCTGCTTCGGCTCCCCTTGTTTACTTGAGCAGCGCTTAGAAACAGCTTGTTCACTGTTGACAATCTCTTATCCCGGCGGCACGCACCCTCCCCAGTGCACAGTGAAAACAACATTAGCTACCTGGTAATAGAGGAGGCAGAGGTGAGGGAGGGGCCTACCTGGGGGGTGGCTCCGTCGAAGCCCTCTCTGCGGATCACTCCTTGGATGGACCTGAGCAGGGCCATGTACCCCTCATTCATTTGGCTGAGGGATACACAAGACGACATTCAGAAAACAGAAGAACAGGCCTCAGGGATCCTGTTGCCCAGTAAACTTCCCCCTATCCTGGGAACTACCTGCACTGAAAGCAATGACATCACACACCTCTGGCCTACTGCTTCAGGCTGAGCATCTCATAGACAAGCACTTCAGTGCCCGCTGGGGAGACTGGCAAATATCTTGAAGGAAAAGGCCTTGAAATGGCATTGAAATAAAATTTTGTGGGAATTATTTTTGCTTTTTGTACATTTTGGATTCAAAATGTGATTTAATGTATCAACTTCTGGCCAATACGCGATTCAAAATGGCAGACTTTCTGATGAAGAATAGTGCCATGCTATAACACACATTTGTGTGTCAGTAATGGAGCAGCATATGGATACTGCTGAGTGTGGCTCCCAGACTACCTTCTCTATCCTCAAGAGTTCATAGAAAATATTGATAACTCAAATTAACAAATCAATTTAAGGGCTTCAGACATCAGCTGTGATCGTCTGCCATTAACTCCCTGTGCGCAGCCAGCACTCAGTGAGTGACAAATTCTGCTGAGACCGAGATGGCTTCATTATGTCAGCCTCACTTACCACCCGGAAAATGAATGATTTAATGAAGCAACCTAAAGGATGACACCAGCACAGCATTTCTGTGTTAAATCATAGATAATGAATGTGATGCTAATAAAGGCCTCTACCACACACACCTGATCAGTGTCCCTTTGACACACACTCTCTCTCCCTCCCTTACAATTTAATTTTTTCAAGTCAAAGGAGCTTTATTGACATAACCAATGCAGTAACGCCTAGCAAAATCACATAAATAATGAAAACAATCCAAGATAATAATAATAAACAATGAATAATAATGACAAAGGCAACAGTAATAAGGATGCTAATAGCAGTAACAATAATAATGATAACACAAGTATAAAAAGGAAATAAGTAGAGGTCAATTTCCAAAGAGGTATAGAACCTAAAATCACTTTTCATGATATCAAAGAATTGTACTTTACTGTCACTGTTCTGCTCCTTGACATTTGGTAGGAGTTTTATTTGGTGTGGACTGTCAGGTTTTCAATGCATGATATGTGACAATACTGAACTATTCTAAAAAAATTTGATTTTAGAAGCATTACACTTTGGTGTGTTTTATTAAAAGAGGATTTGGTTCGTTTTTACTGCAGAAAGCCATGACAATTATCACAAAAAACTGATGCCACTATGACTACAGTCTGCCATAAGGAACCACAGACATTTCAAGACTAAAAAGAAGACCTTAAATTGTATTGACAGGTGACATTTGTTAAATGGCAAAAGTATCCTTCAATACATGAAATTTTCATAGCAAGCATTCACATCTTCCTGTTACATACGAAAACAAAGTATTTATTACAAGCTGCCTTGTGTGCTCAGGTTGGACTAGACTTTCATTCATCTACTTAACGAAAGCAGCAAAACCCATGATTTTAAACAAGTCTTTTCAGCATACATTATCAAACTATGTTCACAACCACATTCCCATTGTGGTGCCCACCAAGTCTATTTGATAGCCGTCAATTATTGCTGATTTGAACGCTCCATTTTGTTATACAAATATACCTTTGACTGATTGGATCGGACTTGAACCTACAGTGTGAGCTTCAAACACAGACATTGAATGACCCCCATTAAAGCAAATCATATTCAAATTTTGGCAAATAATGGTGCCCTCTAACCCTGCTGTGCTAAACACTATTCATTTTTCCTGAATAAAAAAACGGGTTCCGCTTTTTTGCCTCCTGTGCCAGGTTTGAGGAGAAAAGCCCCCATTTCCCACTGTCACCATTGTGTTTAATATGTTGTATCATGCTCTTCCCACTGAGCTTATTCCTTACAGATAATGACAAGAGCTAGGTGATAATCCATGAGAGCAAATGTGTGAGCTAATTAAGATTATACCCCCAGACCAGCAGAGTACAGTACTGCTCTGCAAGACGCTGCCTGCATTGTGAAAGTGGATCCATTTAAACAACAGGGTCCATATCACCTAGAGAGCAATTTATACCAATTATACCTTATCATAAAATCACCCAATTTAATAGTCAGGAAATCAACATGAGGCATTTGCCATGAGTAAGAGACAACAGTTAAAGGATTCATTTCTAGTCGATAGGCTGTCATTTTGTCTGGCTGATGAGCTCCCTGTTCGAAAGATATTGTGAATGTCTGGCTATAGTTCATCTGTAATTTATCAAATGTCATCTCTAAAAATCCAAACAAAAAGCTATGTGTATTTCTTCGATCCTTCTGAAACTCAGAAGGTCTCTAGAAGGACTCCACACCGCTAACAACCCTCTAAAGGAAAACATGATAAAATTCTGATTCAGGATTCCCTCAAGTTTTTCAATGAACAGCTTGCTGTGATCCAAACACACATGGTAACAATAACTACAGGGATGTTTAACAACAGACTTGTAACATCATACAACATTTTGCAGTAGCCATGGAAAATGTTACTTTCTCTAGGTTTAACACATGAGCTCATTTTACCTGGTAAGCAAACACATGCTTACTGGCCTACACGCCTAGGGCCCATTTTCCTGTTCTAATGGCTTAATGTATAAATAGTTAAACGACTCTGTATACTGAAATGAAACAGAGAGGTTCATAAAACTCCCCTTTCCATGTAAAGCAGAGCAGATTGATTTGTTTGCCCTGTTGCCTGAGACCTTTTCTAATGTAAAGAGCACATCTGACCTTTGATCGTCAAGCGCACTTGAAACCGTAAAAACTCAAAAGCAAACACTGCTTTTATTTGCATAAATTCCCCAAACCTTTTACTCCCCAATTTGCTGTTTTAAAACACAGAAACATTTTTCAAAACAAAAGGAACATTAAGCTGTTTTACAATCTTTATTAGCTGATTAGATGCTGTAAAAGAAAGGATGGTGCCCATGATGAATCCATGAAGCCATTAATAGGACATTGCACCGCATTATTTTAAAATACACTCTGTTGTCTACTAAACAGATGCATGCCACATAGACAAAATGTTTTACAATGTAACCATTTATTGCCTCACAAACACAGCAAATGCAGTGTCACACAAATATATTCTAGTTGACAAAAACAGAGAAATCACACCAATGTACAAATGTTCTTACCTTGGTTCTGTGGCTGAATTAATGGGGAGTTCATCTGGGAGGAAGAAGCTGTTGCATTTAGTGGTCTGTCTCATCTCTGCATCCATTGTCTTGGACACATCGTAATAGTGTCCAAATCTGGACGAGGAAGCCAAGGCAGTCTGCAAGTCAACATGAGAATCAAATCATTTGCAGAGAGTAGTGCTGTACTGACAAAAATCAATTTCAAAGAGATTCTTTTGTCAGCAGCCTGCAAAAACAGTTCCAGTATAAGGCTGTTGGATTCTCTCTTTTGTTACTGAGACAGTTGACTGAGGTTCTGCAAGAACAAGGTGGTTCAGATAAGCATGTCTTCACAATTTCACATTTGTTTCTTCCTTGAAGAGAGAGAAGTCATTTGGAGCATTCTGAAGCGAAAAGTAAAAAGATACTTCTGTTCTGTGTTAAGTTCTACTTTCATGTGAAGTTATTTCTGTTCATTCAGCAACTTGCAGAGAGGTGGAAGAAATCAAATCGCTGAGCTGCTACATATTTGAACATTCATCAATGATAAGCAAAACAACAATAATTCACACCATTTACTGTCTTAGACAAATCAATGCATTATTGTACAAATTTTTTTTGGTTGAGTTTAATTGTGTCCATTCAGTTATAGAAGACCTGAGGTCAGCTCAGGTCTTAATTAGAATGGTTACAGCAGCATACATAAATATGAAAATACATTTTTACATCTTTTTACATAAAGAGTCAATTTAAAGATCACTCAACAGTTGTCAATACACTATGACACAGTCTCAGGTAGTTATCTTGACAGCTTTGTAGACTGTTATGCTAATTATGTTCTTGGTTATTAATGGATGACTGACCTAAATGGTTAAAACGAACAAAGTGGATGACCTACATGTTTACCATTTTGGTTGTTACAGCAAAATTGATTTTGTGCAGGGAGACACACATTACTATATAAGATCCCTACAAAACAATATCCCTGTATTTTTACAAATAAAATGGTAGATTACTCATTTTCCAAGGAACAAAACTGCTCACAAACATCAACCAACTGTCAATTTGCAATAATTTCAAAACTGTAAGGTGAGAGAGTATAGAGAGCTTTAGAAGGCTAAAAAGGAATGTTTCAAATGAAACCATTGTCCATGCCATAATCTACTCTTAATCTGGATAAGGGATCCTGATGCGTTTTTTTCCCCCTTACTGTGGTGGCCGTCGTGGCTCATCTTGTCATTGTGTTTGAGCCAGCCTCCTTAACGTTTTAGCAGGGCCTTGACTGGCTGAACTTTGATCTGATGTCTTCATTGAGAAAAGCTCCGGGTTGCTGATTTGGGATGCAAATCCTCCATGAGGCCTATCGGCGCTTTGTAAAGATGGCAAAGGGAGAAAAGAACGAGGAGTTTCCAAGGGCCTCTGAGGGAATCCTGGTGGCCGCACTGGTGTCCCTAATCCACATTGCAATATGGATTAAGGTAGGGGATAACCTTTCTTAAGGCAGAAGAAAGAGTATAGCAACGAACAAGCCAGGCCGGAGACCAGGATTTAGTCATAATAAAACAGAGAGCAATAAAAGCATGCTCTGTGTCAGCCGCCTTTGAATAGACCTCAATGTCCTGAATTCCCAGGCCTGGTGGGGAAGCTTGCAAAAGCCTACCTAGACCCAACTAAGCGTGAGTAATCTGCCCAAGCTGAATGGCTGGGGTGAAGCCCATTCATTCCTTAGAAGTTTAAGAGTTGATAAATTTATTATCAGTGGCGATCAGGCTGCGCTCCTGACACCTCTGTAGAGCGAATCCAGAGTAGAAGAAAGGAAAAAGAATCTGTCAGTCAGTGGACAGCCATCACTCTACCTTCTGCTGCCCATGCCTCTAATTGCAATACTAATGTGCTAGAAACCTCAGATTTGAGATGAACCAAGGCAGAAAATTGATTTCATGCTGTGACAGTTTATATATTGCCCCAAGTACACAAATGGTTCATTCAGAAGGAACTGCACCTTCTAATTTTGTTTAAAGATAGCCTTAACCACTTTGTATCCTTGGTGAGAGACTTGTTTATATAAAAGCTTTCCTGTAATAAGGCAATAAAGAAAGCTTTACAATTTTTATATTCTTTTATAATCTTCCATATGAAGAAGAAAAAATACAATTTTTTACAAAATCCAAATGACATTGTACCGTCATTATCATTTAACTGATGATAATGTGGCAAATCCAGTTAACAAATTACAGGGTGAAGTAAATGTTACAAGTCAAATAAGCTTTGTTCTCCCGGATTACGCCCGCAAAAGCACCCACAAAGGGCTCAGTGGTTTGATACAAATTACAAGTGCTTTCCACACACACTTTAGCACATGGATAAACAATTTTATTTAACTCCATTCAGTGTTTCACTTGGAGTGCAGTATGGAAACCCAAGAAACAGAAAAAGGCGTGTCACGCAACAATGCGTTATAGTGCTTGCTCATATGCCTGTCCAATTGCAACCAATGACGTGAGATAAAGTACCCAAACAGAGCTGGAAACCTTCAAGCATACCTAATAGTTTTATAAAGTGGCCCATTGCCATATCATTAGCCCCAGTGCAGAGGCCAGAGAGCTGACACCTCTCCCTGTACATGCCTCACAAGCCTGAAAGGGTGGGGGTGGGGGGGTGTCACTGAGAGTCCCCTCAGCTTCACTTTCACCCAAGCCCCTATTTCTTTTCACCTACCCATAATCCAAATCACTGCCCCCAGCAACACATATTCACACTGACTGAAAGCTGACTGAAAATATGGTCATGTTCAAAAGAGCACGTTCAACATTAAACATTCTGCTCGGCTTGAATACTCACAATACACAACCACCCCATTCTTGGCTATTTTGGTGAAATTATTGGAAAAACATGCAACAGAAAACTCAGCATTGGGTTAAACGTGTTACTCCAAGTTAAGGACAAAGAGCATTGTGGTAAGACTGAATATAAGACAGTCTTCGCATGCAGTTTACAGAGCAGTTGTATAAATATGTGTGCGAGCCTTCAATCATCTTTGTTTGCAGCTCCACAGATGACTCGGTGCGGCTGCTGCGGCAGTCCATTTATATTAATGGGAAGTGAATGCGCTAACAACCTCCACCGCGCTTCTGTTCGGACATCATTTCATATCAATCATTCGGAATCGGCCTCAATGATCCATGATGGCAAGCGTGCAGCTAATGCTACAAAAAACAAAACACAACCAATCCATTTCAGTTCAGGGTTTCAGCGTGTTTTAAAGAACAGCTATGTTTTGTTTTGGCTTTTAGTTTGATCGTTTTTTTTTTCTAATGCTCACTGTCATAAAACGTTGTAAATAGAAAATCATTTAATAATATAGCTGGACACTAAGGTGTTCATTATTACTATCCTTCTTACATAAAATTCTATACTCCTAAACAACTAAATATAGATACTAGATACTAATACTAGAATTTGACATATCAATTCCCAGCATCTCTACACCTCATGGACTGTACTACCAAAGTGTGTCTAATAGTGTTGCTCTATCATCACATTAAATATTGCAATTGTAATTAGAACAAAAATATTGGCTCAGTTTTAGAATTTTTAATCATTTTAATTTACACTTAATTCTGACTGCAACAGAGATCTAAACAATTGTTTTGCTCATGATGACTAAATGATTTACATAGACGCAGTGCTATCACCACACAACACAAAAAAAAAAGAAATAGCTGCTAATGGGTTATGCTTATTGAAATAGCTGGCATGGTTGTTAATTTTGGGACAGCAAGTTCAGGACAATCATCAAATAAAAGGGAAACTCTCTGCCTCTGTGCTGACACTACTGTATATACACATGTCCAATGACCTGTTCTTACCTGCACCTTGGGAAGGTTCTGGTACCGCCATGCTATCTTCATTGAGTCCTGACCCTCAGGGTCACCCAACTTTGTTTGCCCCTCCTCTACTCTGGTGCTGGCGATGTCATCAAGAATTGGCGCTGGGAGTTCCTACAGAGGACAGAATGAAGGAGGGGAAAGTTTGATCACTGATGTAGACTTTCTTAAATGAAACGTCGCAGCATGATAGCCTGACATGCACCAAATACCACCGGGAACAGGAAAAAACAACAAAAAATGCATTCTACCCCATCAAAGTTCAGCTCTGGCTGATTACTAGTTTTCCTTACAGTTTTTTATTTATTTTAACAGACATATATAATTGAAGTCTGAGGTGATTTTAATTTTTAGGGGAAAATTCAGTAAGTTTTTAAAAATATTGATTTGAGCATACCAAATTAAAATGACCATTAATTGGTCGATTTACAAATGTTTGGCTTGTCTAATCAAGCACTTTCTCTGGGTTTTACTTTTTCACAGAAGCATCAAAGGTGCCTTTCAACAATGTCTATGTGTTAGACATCACCATTTTTACACTATCATATCCTTAAAGAAAATGCAGAAAGAGGAGGTGGTATTCAGCAGTTTTTATAAGCATCAAAGAAAATCAGTTATAGGGGATGTAAAATCAAATCTGCTTAATTCTCCATTGAAGAGAGGAAATGTGAGATGTGTGTTAAATCTCAGAACAGGCTGAAGAAGAGTGCTGCTCTTCTTACAGACTCACGGATGGGCCAATACCCTGAGGAACCTCACCTTACCTTGTGCAATAACAGAAAAACAAGCTACTGTCTTACAAATAACACCTCAAATTAGTACTGCCACATTTTGTGACAACAGCTCCACTCATTAAACTTGCGAGCAGCCATAGGCCAATCAGCAGGCCACGTGGATGGCAGCTCTTTCCCCAATCATTAAGGTAATTCTCATTTAAAGGTTCATGCAACTCCCTGGGCTGGTCATTGTGGCAGGTCTCTGTGCTGGGGTGGGGTGTGGGGTGACTTGTTGCTGTCGCCCCACGCTGCCCAGTGGCTGTGACACAGGGATCCCATGGGAAGGGGTTTACACTCTTTATAGCGGTCAGGATTAATGTGACAGAGCGGGAAAAGAGGCGGGGAGAGCGGTCCCTCAGGAGACAGGCGCCTGCTGCACTGCACAACTCCTAAAAGCCAAACAGCCTGGCCATCTCTCTCACACACACACACACACACACACAAACACACAAACGCACAAACGCACACACACCCTAAAATACACACACAAACGCATACACCTAATACAATGACACACACAAATACAAACCATACAATACATACACACTGGAACTGCGTACCCCTTTTTTCTTTTTTACCTGATAAAATGTGCAGTATATTTTTTATTTTTCATTATAATAGATTTTGTTACCGTTTTACTGTTTTTTTTTTACAGATCACCTTTATTCGCTGGTAATTACCTCAAAATAAGATCCACTGAATGTAACAATCCATGAAGTTAAAAGAAGCTTCTAAAATCTCATACAACCTACAAAAACATAATTTATTCTCATGAGAACAAGCAGTCCATTAGTAAATCTGAAAATATCAGACAAATTCTGTTGACTTCCACAAATCAGGTTACAGCCATTTAAACCAAGTCAACAATTTATACTGACATTTCAATCATCAATAATTACAAAGTTCATAAAAGATTTTCTACATTTCCAAGTAGGAAAATCCTGTATGTGTGTATATGCATCTGATACATGTACAGCCTGCCAAAGTTTCACTTGCTAAACACTTGATCCACCTTTCAGACACTCGAGTTATTCCATGTTTCTGCACAGACACAGGCACTGCAACATTTGCCATGGCTGATCTCCTCTCCTCTGTCTTTTATATGGAAAACAGAGGTTAAGCAGTGACCTCTCCCTCTATCAATCAAAATATTTACAATTGCCCTCCATCTGCCTTCTGCTTTGAAACAGCTTCTATTGCTCTGTTCCGCATTAAAAAGAGATGTTCCAGGAAACATCTTAACAATGTGACCCCCTCGCACTGCTCCATACTCCAGGGTGTCATAAAATGCACAACATCATATACTGCTATTAATGAGGCTTAGTGTCACACCCGTCTGAGCTGGAGTAATTGGCCGTGTGTACGCGCGACTGGCTAAAGACGTGCACATGAATGGTAAGCGCAGCTGAGTGAGCATGGTCAGACTCCTGCGGCGCCATAGCGCTCTCCAGTACATATGCTGGAAGGCTCAGAGACACAGACCCATGCATGAGATCCTAACAGTCAAAGCATGTTACTCTGCTCTGTTTTGACTATTTCAGAGTACCATTCTGTTCTGAGCACAGCATTAGATTAAAAACTGGACAGTTAAGACAAATTGTGTTCTTTTTTATTATAAAGTCAACTAAATAGTTAAACAAAAATAGTGTAACAGCAGTTAAACACTTCTTTGTATTTTGTGACACAACAGACTGAACTTCATGCATTTAAACATAACTGGAGGATACTCTGTTAAACACTTTGATGCTCTGTACTCCATTCTTTTGAGATTAACTTTGACAAAGATGCATCCTCAACTTGTATGCTTTCTCCAAAATGTACATCACTGAAGATGCTCATTAATTTTTCATATAGAAAAGTATTTCATACATAGAACTGCAAAATATATATTGGCCCTAAGGCATGTCCACACTGCTCAATGGAATTATTTGATCCAAAAACGATGTAATTTCAGAGATTGAAATCTTAATGCTGCCTTCATCTCACGGTTGACAACAATAGGCCTGAATGTTTTCAACGGTGATGGATAAATTGCTGGGTAGTAAAATATTATATCTAAGGTAGGTGATGGGTCTTTTTATCTGGTGCTTGTCTCCATCAGTCTCATAGCGTAGGGATAATTACAGTCTGTTAGATTGTCTCTCTCCACATGGGAGTGTCAGTGGCGTTTGTCATGGGTTTATCTGCCAGAAGGAGAGGACAGTAATGGTCCAGAAATTAACATCTGTTGCCATCTTATATTGTCAAAGTAATGACAGCCCTCACCTTTGACCTTTTCTGATTACTGATCAAAAAGAAAATAATTAATGTCCCAAGCTAAAAATTACAACCTGTATGTTTGAAGCACCGGTCAAAAATGGCTTCAAATATCTAGTTCACCTCCTTCATTTTATTCCGTTCATTGTGTCGATTAGGACACTACCTTTTAAACCTATTATTTAATCATCACTCTGTGATTTAGCCTATGTAGTGTTGTGTGTCATTAGAGGCAGAGACAAATCTTTCTAAATACAGGCATGTGCACATCATGTGATTCCATCAAACATTCTGAGATTGCACAAAATTAAATATAGCGCAACTTATAATGTAAATACAGAATGAAGAAAAGGCCTCTCATGGATAAATTAAATGATGCACGTTATCTTTGCTAATCTAATCTGTATTAAAAAAAACAACACTTCCATATACAGTAGGTTATACTGGTTCTGCACGAATTTCTAACATACTTCCTTGCCACTGTAAAACAGAATACACTGTCACTGTAAAATGACGATGTACATTGTTTGGGTTACACTTTACCTGCAGAATATCCTCTGGATGGTCTCGGGCAGAAGCTATAAAGAGGTTGTGTCCACACACCACACCTTCAGCCAGGAAATACTTCAAAAGCATTCGGGAATAGCTGTCATATTTGTCTTCCTCTGTTGGGAAAAACAAACACCTTAGATAACAACACAAAATGTGACTGGATTTCTGTTCACATTTTTCAACTTATAATGGGAAAGAGCACATCAGTATGAAAAGGTCATGAACAGGAGCAATTCGAAATGATTACTGTTTCCAAGAAAATACACCGTTTTTTTCTCTGAATAATGCTGTTAACAAGCACAACAACTGATAGTTATGCCACACTTCAAAGACTGCCACAACATCTCTGCACCCAAAGTCAAAGTAGATTTCTGTCTCTGGCCCCTGAGTCAATCTGCAATGGATGTTCTCCTGAACACACAGAAGACAAGCAGGGAGTACATGCCTGAGTGTAACTGATTTAATGACTGCTCAAATTTACACGTGGAAAAACAAAGGGATACCATGACTTGAGCAGTGCTGTCTCCTGACTTCAGTCAGGACATGGCTACTCACACGGCTGTACCCCATGAGGGGGTGAGCTTTCCGGACAGGACATCAGCCTGGAATATCTTCCTCAGTACAGCTGGGCTATTTCCAACACTATGCACCTGTTCAACCAGCCAGCACTGCTGCACAAATCCTCTTTACAACGAAACATGTTACATTGAAATCAACACACTTAACAAGCTTACACTTTATTTACAAACAATATGCACCTCTTACATCGAAAATTCATTCATGTTTGCAGGGAGCATTTTCAGGCCCATAAACATATTTACTGCAAATTTTTAAACGTTCAATGCCCAATAACAATTAAACCACCACTGTGTTCATATATAATATGGCATGGGCTTCTATTCCAAGCAAAATACTTCAATGACACAAACTTAAATAAAACCTGAGTATGGCATATTTATTATTGATTTGTGTCTCATTTAGGGTGACTTACAAATCATTAGCACACAAAATACAGAATACAGAAGTACAGTTACACAATTTAAAGATAGATTACATGGCGCAACTGCAGCAAATACCATTACAGTAAAAGTGACAGCTGTAACAAACAATTAAACAAGCGCCCCAAAGCAAACAGCTAGTGCAATCAAAGGCAGTAGTATCCAAGCCAATCCCAAGTCAATGTTGACAAACCACATCATTGCTTTCTCTTTGTATTACTTTTGAATAATACACTTCCAGCAAATCATCACACGTTTTGTGGCCACTGTCATTATATAAAAAGAATGTGTAAGAAGAAGGTAATACACATTTAAATCCATTACTCAAAGATGAAGACAACATACTATGGCAGTTAGATTGAGATCCTCCTTCAGTATCAGTCCCAGGGGTCATACAAACATCATGAAATTAAATTCAAGGACTTTCAAGAACTATTTCTGCATTTTCAATTACCTAGCACAAAACAAGTAATGCAAATATGTGCTGGTTCTCTAAAATTCAGTATGTTTATACGAAATTAGCTCTAATACTGTACCATATTAGCAGTATTCTTTTTTTATGTTGCATATTAAATTCTTTAATCCTCAACCTTCAACTAGCACAGAAATGCAACTCAAATTTGACATAAGTGTATCCTCTTTATTCACATAATTACTACGCATGTTATCAGCTGTAGATTAAATAATTTATGTAAATCAGCTAATGAAAACCCGCCAGACAATCCGACAGTCTGTACTAATGTTAGGCTACTCCCTTCCATGTGAACTGTTAAAGGAAAAGATCGAGGTAGCCTATACATTCAAGGACAAATAATATCCTACTTTAATTGGGGTGTTTAGACGTTGCTGTTATCAGTAGCTCCTGTTTCGATACAAGTAACTGTAGTGGTTTCTGATTTGAAAAGTCACTCCCTTTCATTTAGCAATTTCCTGCACGTCGTGTTGAAGCGAAGGGGGTTGCAACTAGTAACTAGTGACCCCCCACATAGTGACCCCACATTTCAAAGCAAGCAAAGCAAAACTAAAGCAGCGGCTTAACTGAAGAACAATGACTTCTGCCGCAAGTAACTTTAGCATGAAGCGCCCTGGGAATGCACCATTAGTGGGATATTCTGTCAGTTAACTGGACCAACCAATTACCGATTAACAGTATCCATTATTATTATTCTTATTATTATTATTATCCAAAATGTTATGGCTGTGATGATAACAACAACAACAACAACAACAAAACAATAATAATAATAATAATAATAATTTTCATAATGTAATATGAACATATTCACATTCAAGTGAGGGGTGAATTTCTATATTCTTTATTAAAATGTTATTTTTGTTATATGAGTATGATCACAATATTTATCTGAGTAATTTTACATATTTGGTTGCTACCCAACATGAGTTATGTTGTTGTCTAGGCTACACAAACTCCGACTTGCTAAACAAGCTCAATTTGTGGCTGCTTGTTACACCTGTTACTCTGATCGGAAAATCATTGTGTCATTTAGGAATATTTCTGGGCAAGCATCCCTTCCCAAGTTTCATATGGTCTTCATATGGATCTTCAGGGCTGACTCACCCATGCTGGCAAAGTCGAAGTCTTTTACACACAGTTTAGAGCGGGCTCGATGAGGATTCTTGTTAATAGTCCAAAGCCAGTCAATCTTATTCTTACATATCCTGCCAAGCAGGGTTGAATTTACATTTTCCTGGCAATTTAAAGTTTTAGCACATAGTCCTCAGAGATAGCCAAACGTTTTTTAATGTGCTACACGTTAGCTAACAGCTGCGTGTGTTCAACTGGGGTAAAAGAGAAAGAGACATTGGCGCACTAGCGACATGGCATGTATTAGTGCACGCCACATGGTCAGCTACGCAACAAGGCAACAGCTTGAGAAAAAGCTCAATCGATTCTGATTAATTCAATGGACAAATTTTTAGGAAGTTGTCACACACAACATTATTTGTAAAATGTTAATTTTTAAGACTAAATCATTTAGATTTAAGGACCTTTTCAAATAATTCATGAAAAAGGGTATATTTTTGCAGGTATTCCAGAATTTAAATTTCTGGGCATCACTTTCAAGCACTTTAAGCACCTTGTATGAAGGGCCTGCAGCCCAAACTTACAGCACTGATGTTAGGAAACAATGCTGGGGAGGAGTCCAGAGAGGCTCCATCAGCACATTGGACACCATGTACCAAACAAACAGAATGTCAGCTGGGAGACAATGACAGCACCTTGCTACATTATATGTAAAATGACATGAATTATTCACTGATGACAGACTTCATGGTTGGAGGGGGGCCACAGAGAAACTGTGCTGCTGAGTTGAAGCCTGTTGAAGTAAGACAATATGCAGGGCACCAGGCCAGAGCCTCCATGGATGGAGCCAAACCCACTGTTCCATCCTTCACAGCATGTAGTACCACTGGCCCTCCTCTGCCAAGCACAGGGCCACTTCACCAAAACACACAGCCCAGCATTATTCATCTAAGGAACACCAACACTGCTTATCCTGGGGTTACTCCTAGGTGACCCGCTGGCTACCACACCATGAGAGTAAATTCAAATGGAGGGAATCTTTGAGCGTGAGATTTAAGTGACAGGTGAGCCAGGAACCCAGGGGATTTGCACATCACCCACAGCTCAGGATGTCTCTGCAGTGACAGAAAATTCCACAGCTCTACAATTTGTCATTGGAAGGACTGTCTTTTATTGATGGATTTCCAGGTCGCCAGACCTCTGTGGCATTTAAAAGATCTAAAAGGCACCCAGATGGGCTCTCTCAGATGGAGTCCATTGTGGCTGGGTTTCTATAGTGTCTTACAAATGAAAATGGCAGGAGCCATTAGCCCGCCTGTAATTGTTTTAGGGGTATGCACACATCTCTGTGTAGTGATGACAGACTTTGGGACAGATCAGTCAGTTCTAAAATTATAGAGTGGATGCTTTTTGAGGAGAGAGGCTTTGCTCATTTTGATATGGGCTGCACTGTGCCACTTTCTTTGGCATAAATGAATAGGTAAATAAAATATGAAAATTATGTAAGGTAGCATGTTGTTTTCTGTGTTCCCATGTATCTGGCATTAGAATCACAGTACACCAGTTTTACTGCAACTACAAACACTGAAAGGCTACTACAACTACAAAGACTGAAAGGTACCACTGCTAGCGTGGGAAAGCACATTTTTCCTGACAGAACCTATACAACCTTGTAATAGAACTAGACATAGCAAGGACACAAAATAGAGTTAAACTATTCATTTATGGGAATAAATGTAGGATGCTAAACAGCCTGTATGGCTTAAAACACACTTAACATGCAGCATTAACAATTCTGTATTTTTCCATTTGAAAAGGATCCTTACATATCCATTTGAAAAGCAAGAAAAGCATTTCTTGGAGCAGTCTTAGAATTTAAAGCACTGAAACAGAGTCTTCATAATTCTGCTGCTTTCACTTGACATATGAATTTATGCACCTAATACCTGGAATTGTAACGTACTGCTGAAAAAGGATGCCGTTTTTTGTTTCAAGACACGTAGGATCAACAAAAGTCATATTAAGAGTATTTAACAGACTGCTTTCCATTTCTATGTTAAAGAAACAATACCGGTCTATAAATGACAGTCTAATTTATACAAGACTTTGGTATTCATTCTGACTAGGGTCACCCATGCAGGGATTCAGAAGCATTAGTGAATAATCATCAAGTCCCCTATCAACTAAAGGATGAAGACAAGACAACACAACATCAGCTGTCAATGCCACAGATTACAGCCCTGAGGACACAAAGTCTGAACACTGGTTTCTAACACTAGCAAATAGCAAGAGACACTCCATTGAAAAGACAGGAGCATTTATTAAAAACGTGCCCGAAACACCTCAGCCAGTTGCAGCAAAAACATTAGTTGTGACAGGATAAGCAGTAAGCAATAAACAAAAGTCCAAATATTGACTTATAGTGGATATAACTTATAGTGAATGAAATCTGTTGGTGCAACTGGCCCACAGTGTATCACACTTACATTCAGGCACATAAGTAATGTGAAAATGAAACAAAAATTGCATGTATTTCCCAAAATATTTGCATTCCCCCTGACACAGACTTCAACCTCTAATCACACAAATTAAGGTTTAAAGGAGGACATTGTACTACTGAGTAACAGAATCCCCAAATGTCTGCATGGGGGAAATACAGTTTTCTGTTGACAATGGTAGGTGCCAGCTCAGCTTTGAGAGCTTGACACCGCATTGCATTAGTACAGTCACTTGTTTTAAGTTAAAGTAGGAGTGAATCTGAAATATGGCTGTAATTACGATAACAATAATAATAATAATAAATTCGAGGACTGTACAAAATTCCACATTGTTCTCAATGCATCGATGAACGCCACAGATATTGCTTACCAATCAGTAGCAGTGTCCCAACAGCTAAGCCACCTCCTATTGAAAAAGTAGAGTAGAGGCTTTAGCACCCACATTAATTCGCTATACAGTCTACTATTTTACATGGTTTCCAATGGCCTTTGATTAAAACATTTGAGTATCTGTATAGCAGACTACGCATCTAGTAAAATGTAAACCAGTATGTTAAGGAATATTGATCACAGAAAACAAAAGTAGCAAGTTTGTTGTTAGGTTTTACACACCAAAGTGTAAAGATTTAAACATTTCGTACCGCCAGCCACAACAGCGGGAATATAGCTAAGACTTTTTAGCTAACCGTTTGCTCAAAGTGCGTTGTACAGAAAACAAACTCAGTATACAAAGTAACTGTTGCAAATTTTCCCTCAAGGTACAAACGTAAATATTTGTAAGGCATCGAATCAATGCAATCTGTTTCTGTCACTACTACCTTGCATGCTGACAATGCTTGATAACTCCTTATGTTAAACTGTGATTGCAATTTTCGATTGTAATTTAAGCAGCTACGGCAAAAATTATGACAACTTTAAGAAACGTTAATTTTGCATGCCCTTATTACTGACTCTTAGCCGTTTATCACATTTGTTGACGATACACTTGATTAGCCAGGTAGCTAACTACAGGGGTAGCTTTCTTATCTAAAGTTACACGGAACTGACCGATCACGTAATCAAGAGACGTAACCCCAGTGGAAACAATAAGCTGTCCGTTCTGAACAGAGGGTCTTGTTCCCGGGATTGACACTAATTTGCTACGTGATTTCTTTTGGAAACTTGTTGTATTGCACCCTAGACGGGGTTTGTGTTCCGCTCCAACTTTGCTCATGCTGTTGCAGGGCGCCGCCATCTTGCTTATGTCAACGAAAAAGCTAAAGGAAGCGAAGACGAAATAGAGAGGGTTTAACCAATCAGAGATTAGATTTTTGGATCACAACCAATCACACCAACGATTACTGGGATGAGTTTCCTGAGAGCTGTGTTTACATAACGGCAGACGCTAGCTAACTCTTCAACTAGTTAGACTTTTAGCTAACTGTCAAAGGCACAGTCAGTCGAATACATTGTAACTACTGAAGATTTACAAGGTGAGTTTCGAGATACCTATGGAACAATGGGACTCGCCAATAAGACGTTTTATAACTAGCTACCTCTGATGAATAATTTTAACCTGCAAGGTCGTTAGCCGTCTCTGTTCATCTGACTAGCTAATCAACTAGCTAGCTGGCTAACGTGCGCCCAGTTTATAAAGACAGCCACCTAGCTAAACTAGATACGCACATTGAAATGAGGATATATATTTTGAAAATTTAGCTACACAGCTTGTCACAGTAGACCTGCATTACAGTTATTAAGTCATAGTTTTTATTATCTACAGTTTTGGTCAAGCCCAGGTAAGAGTAAAGTGTGCTCAATATTCTCATTTCAGACGAAGCGGCAGTACGTCTCCAAATTCCCACTACAAAATATAGGTGAATTGATCATTTTATGCACTTTACACTATCATTTATACAACGCCTTTATAACGGGAGTTAGATAGATGCTAGGTCGAGGGGTATGTCAGTGCAATAGTTGGAGAATTATCAGCAAATAAAAGGTGGCGTAGTTGTGCTGCAAGCCGTGTTTCTTTATCAGCCCTCTAATTGGAAATATTAGAGCGAGCCTGCTAGGTATTTATGTTTGCTGTGCAGTAGCAGGACTACATTCTACATTTCTCACAAAGTTGGGTTACTTTGCTTGTGAATGGGACTCGACCAGTCATAAGTCAGTCATTGTACCTGTCATAAATCGGGAAAGTGTAAGCATTTTCTTATTTATTTCTGGTGGTAAACCGATGAGTGCTCACATTTTTGCATGTGTATATATTGCGCAACTATCTGTACTCACAGTACACAGTTTCTAAATTTAATTAGCCTAGCTGATTGTGGAAACTCCCCAATACCAGCCTGTTTATTGAATCTTAAAACATTTTATGTGCAGAAACAGTGTTGCGAAATGTAGTCCTGTTCAATGTCAACTAAGATATTTTTTAATCATCTAAAATTAAAGTCTCATAAAAGAGATTTGTTGCTAAATTATTTTAATATTCACATTTTTTAATTCATTATGTTTTTAAATGAGTGCATTGGATCATAGCTTGTACACAGGCACATAATCTTACTTGACATCTAGCAAATACTTCAAAAGGTTTCGTAGTCAGAACTGGAATGCAGTGACATTAATGCTTTGTAGTGACCAAATGAGATTAGCCCTTAGTCACCTGACAAGGTAGTCAGATCATGTGACCCAGCTTCCTGATGAAGGTATTGTTTTTTTATTATTTAGTAGTTTACTGTTGAATAGTATTTCCCTTGGTCTTTTGATAGTCAAACCGAGGAGAAGAAAAAACAAATACGTGATTGCCATCATCAGTAATGTTCTAAAGTTCAATAATGTTCTCTGATGTTCTCCAAAAGTGAACAAGGCACCAAAATTATTTTTTGTAGGGTACTGCTAAGTGATTACATAACACCAGAGTCTTTATTTTTCCATGACATTTTTATTTTCGATATCAGTACCTCTTGTGAGTAATCCCATTCATAAAAGTCATTTAAGAGTGAAAATGTAAATGTTTAAGAATTCAGAGGTATCACTCTTAAAATGCCTGTGTGAACTTGTGCCATAAACATCTGATAGGAACAGTTCTCTGAAAAGGCAGTTTTTTTTGTAGTCATGTGATGAATTGATCTGTTGTTAGGAGGACTGTTGAATAGTCACTGAAATATGGTCTCAAGGCATTCTGGCATGCTGTTTGTTGCTTATTAAAGTCTGTGACATAAAAACAACCAACTTCATGAGGAACCAAGGACGTTGGTTCCTGTTATGTCCAGAGGCACCACTCTGCAGGAGTGGTTATGATGACTGAAATGCTTTTAGTTTAGAAACTCTCAGTGCCTGAAAAAACAGGTTAGTACATCATCACTTGTTAATTACTTATTTTTATGACTGAGGGCTCATTAATGAATGTGAAACTGAACCTGTTTGTTTATTTGTCTCGCCACACATATGCAGAGTAGGTCACCAAGACTGTCTGACCTTGTTCATAAACAGGTATTTGACAAGCACACACTCAGAATAAGAACATGACAAATTGAGCACAGACAGCAACATGCATTTCATGTTTGCTTGTCCACTGAGGTTCTGGCAGCAGAGTGAGGACCTAAAGACCAGTACATGTGGCAAAGTTTATCGGGAGACTTTAAAGATAGATTGAAGGAACTGGGATTATTTAATCTGCCCCATCTTGCACTGATAAGCAACATGAGTAGACAGGGTATTTTTACCTTGAATATAACAAAGACTTTATAGCAAACTGGTATATATTTGACCAAACTGTGGATGTGCTTTGAAGAACCCAGCAGCTGACTGTTCACTTATAAATGCTTTTAGCGGGAAACATCATGACATTTTAACAGCACTTTGAATATAACATCAACTGACAGGAAAATAGGGATTCATGGTTGACAATATTGAACAGAGCATGGATATACACAAAAGAGACCACTGCTAAGTAATGTGCATTTATGATCCTTAAGATATGTTGTGATAAATGAGTATCATGAATATTGGAGATTAAAACCCATGAAAATGTATGTACTGTATGTGAGGTATATTAGTAAGTTAAAAAAATCATTTTAAGTTCATGCACTTCCCTTTGAATGTGTCATCTGTTGTATATTATTTTTATTATGTCAGTTTCATTGACTTGTATCTGATTGTACTATATAATACCAACAGTCATAACATGTCAGAGCCTTTCCTGAATGAATTGTTTGGGTTTCTCCAGTATAGTTCAATGCTCCACGCGAAATCATTGGCAAGAATATAATGCTAGTCAAGAGGGAAGTGAGATTGTAATCAACATGGTAGAAGTTTGTTTTGTTAACATTGAAAGAAAGTAATAGTCTAGGATTTGTGGACAATTAAGGGTATGTTGTCTTTGTTCAAACAATCATTATTTTTACCCAAAAAGGCTGGTGTCTTTTTTCACAATCCCAAATTAATTTATGTTCAGCCATGCATGAATATAGCAAAAGCAGCAAATCAGACACGTTTGACTTAAATTCTATATTTGTTCTGTTTGTGTTTCAAATGCAGCGGCTATTACCGCAGTCCATTTTTCATGCAGCCTCTTTTTTTGGCAAGGTAGTGTGTGTGGATTGGGTGGGAAAGGGATGCTGACTTCAGTTCTATGCAAGAGCAGAGAGATGATTGTGAACTGTATCACACACTAAGATCTACATGTTCTTTCAGCACCATCTCAGAGACATGTATGAGGGGTGGGTTCCAGTCTTAAGTCATCATATAATACAGGTGTGTTGTCCTCCCAGTTTAACACTGGGGAAAAAGTTGCCTATTCATTTCTGTACTTTTTAGCATGGTTTTAAGACCTCTTCAGGCAGAGTTGGCCCTGCAAATGCAGCCAAACAGTGAACAACAGTGAAAGCAGCACTTCGCCAGGATTGGTCATTTCAAAGCCGCTTCAATTCACAGTCGGGGGAGCCAGTTAAACAACTGTGTGGTGTGTTGTGATCCATGCCCAGGGACTGTGTCTGTCTCTGGCTAATCTGGTGTTGCAGGCTCATTTGAGGGCTTTAATTATGATTACAGAAACATTGAGGAGTGGCACAAAGGTCTGAACGCTTTCATCCCATGTTGAGGAAACTGCGCCGTGTGAAACAAGTCATGAGCAGCACGTCAGGCTGCCTTCTGCTTCTGTAGAAGCTATGATCAGAGGGGAAATCTTCCATTGCTAACTCCTCTCTCTACTCCAGGCCACCCGTCTGCAAGCACCAGGGTGCATTATCATATTTAAGTTGAGGGGGGCTTCTTGTAATCTTCTTAGCTACGCAGTAACCCAGACCCCTCTTCTCACGTTTGTCTAATTTAGAAATGTTAATGAGTGACGGGTGCTTGCAAGCTTTTGAGCCTTCTCCCAGCTTCTCACAGGCCTCCATCTGCTTCTGTAGTCCAACAGACTGGTCATGTCAGACACTGATCGCTATCACTCCCTCAAATGTCAAGGGAATGATTTGATTCAAATAGGATGTCTTATCCATGGCCTAATCTCTCTGCTTCCCTCTTTAGTCTCCATTTTTAATTTTACACATTGGTTTTTGCATATTTTGTGATTGACAGTGTCAGGCCTAATTATGCATTTAAGTAAAGGTCAGATATTCAAAATGAAGTTTCCCGTTCATCTGACATTTTACTTTTCTGTACACAAGGGAGCATCAGCTTTATCAAGCTTTCAGGTTGCATGCATCTTGTTGAGGATTATCCCACAATAGATGGATCTGTCAGTAGATGGATTGGTATGGCCTGTGGTATTGAAGTGATTTTTCTGAGCCCATTTCCATTGTGGAGGTTTCATCACTAAACATCAGCAGTGCTGTGATTTAAAATGGACTCATTTTGTGCAATCACATTTCCTGTAATGTCCTACTATGGGTTTTTACAACACACTATTAGAGCAGGCAGTCTGAAGTAACAATACCCATTGGCTAAAGTGTGAGCTCATTAATTGAACTGAGCTGTGTTTTATCCAGTAATAGCCCAAGAGCAATAGCCCCTGTGGCACTGTATTTGAGGTCATGTGCCAAAGTCTGAATAAAATGGCCCTGAGACAAGTGAATCACCCCAACTTTCCACAGCAGTCATTGGCCTGTATAGTGTAACACTTTGATATTCTTCCTTGATAATCTTATAGCCTACACAAAGTGAAAATATGGGCCCTGAGTAGTTTTTTTTCAACTTTGTTTCCTTCAGAATATATTTCTTCTACACATACAGTGAATCCCTTATGCAGTTCTTTTAGAGCCCTTTCCTCAAAGTGTTAACAGCCATGCCCAAAGTTGTTATGATTACCAGAGATTGTGTTCTCTTGTCCCCTCTTTGCCACAGGGATACAGCCAGTGGGCAATACTGTGCTTTCTGTGTGTATGGAACTGTAAGGGGACCAACACATCCATTTCCTGCACTCCAAGGGAAAACTCTTGCATACTCACCTGAGAGAACGGGGAAGTCCGGTCCAGAGCTCTGTGTGTGGAGGCTGTGGTGCTAGAGTGGACCAGTCTGACTAGGTGCATTTCCCTTTGACAATGCCTGCTTACAGTACATGGTGTTTGTTGTTACAAACCCCTGTTCTTCCTCTGACCATGTGCCAATTTGTTCAGATTGAGACACAGAAAAAAATATTCTTATCATTATGTCCTGTTTTATTTTTACAGTAACATCTTTTTAAAAAAAGCTATTTGGTTATTTGTTTAATTTCCAAAATTTCCATTTTAAGGCAGAAAGAAATCTTTAAAAAAAATCAGTGAGCCACACTTGTCAGGTCCTTTTATATATTTTGTGCCCCTAGAGTAACACACATGGAGGAAATCATTCAATAAACCAGGGGGAAACCTGACTCAATATGATTTCCGCTCAGTGTAAAATTAAACATTTTGATAGGTATGTCACTGTCTCCTCTGTGCCTCATCTTCTTTTTCACATGTTTTAGTGTGGCTTTGCCTTTGACTTCATTGGTCATAAACAGTTAAGACAAGCCAGAGTTCAACACTGATGTCTTTGTTTTACTGTGTATGCATTGCATGTGTAATCCAGGATTAGGACATACCTAGAGTTAATTTGCGGTCATATTATAATGTGAATTTCAATTACGGCCCATAGCTACCCCTAAAGCAGGGAATTATCAAGGAGATAGGAGTTCACAATGTGCAAAGGGCTGTCGCTAATGGTGATTTAAGCTGAGACTGCTGGGGCTGGGAATGGCCAGCAAATTTTGCACGAATCCCATTTGGTTCCCAGCAGCTCTTCTTCCCTCTGTGTTGTGTATCACCCGGTGGCGAGCGGCCCATTGAAAACCAGGCGGCTGCATATGGATACTCCCTTGATATCATTCACTCGCTGTGTAATCTTATTATGCAAAGTCCTAATCTTTACCTACGACGAATGCCCAAGGGTTGGGAATATAGTGATATCAGGGGTTCTTGGGGTCATGTTTTGTGATCCCTGCTCTATTCTTCTAAGCAGATCTGGGACTTAAGGTCTCTCCCCAGAGGCTGCCTGGGAGATAGAAGGACTGGAAACCTGCTGCATGTTTGGAAGACAAGATCGACATGAGGTCCTGGTCAGGATTAAACTTGATTTTCAGCAGTAGGATTTTCTAACAGATGTATTATTGGACAGGGAATAAGGGGCCACCAGCGCTTGGAAATTGGATCAAGATTGGCATTGGCGGTGAGTCGACACGGCCACTAAAACAGCAGCTGCCTGCGGATTTTGACTCCTTTCAGGTGAAGCCACCTCCAGTCACTCGGAAAGAGCCAGGATGAAAAAGTGGGGGTGGGGGTGATAATTTTGATGTCTGTGAGACTTAGTGGTGGGGTAATGGGATTAGGTGTAACACCTTCACGACAGAGAGCCACCTGGCGTTATAACTGGCAGTGAGTGAGGCCTAATCCGTTCCCATCTCTGGGACGTCATTCATAAAGCTCAAAGTGATTTCCGCTCTGCTTGCTGTGATTAATGCCATCAACAGGAACGATGTGAGGAAAGTGCAGAATTCATTACACAGCGACTGACAAAACAAATGGCTTGAGCAGAGGGGTCCCAGGGAAACTAGAGGGTAGTGTTACAGTGTATTTTGTGAATGGCTCATTATACCCTTTTAATAAGAAGGGGTGTATGAGAAGTTTTTATAGTGCCTTTCATCATTTTTTTGCCAGGGGGTGTAGGGGGTGGGGACAATCCACATAAGGCAGTTGGTGCTTTTATCAACAGTTGGTTTTGCTTTTTTGCCTTGACTTTGGAGGGTCCTTCGGGGGATGTGTGCAAACATTCAAATCATTTCTGTTTTGATAGAAATGTGTAAGATTGACTTTCTATCAATGTCTAGACCAAGACAGCTGAGTAAAAGTCAATAGTGTGAGAGGGCTGGTTATTTCTCCAGACAACAGTGCATTATCTATCTCAGAGATAAACACAGCCCTAGTATTCCTGGCAGTGCTGGTTTACTGTCGTTGCCATGGCTACAGTGAAAATCAATCTCTGCCCACCCTGATACATCGATCACCAGAGGGCAGTGTTCCTGCAACAGCAGCTGGAAGTCCATGCGTCAGTCACCCTCCAGGTGTTGAATGGCTTATCAACATTCAGTTGAATGTTCGGCCTCTGTTTAGATTGCACATCTTAACATTATGTCCAAGATGTTGCTCTGTGTGCTGCCACTGCTAATTGTGGATCCATTAATGGTGAGCCCCCCCCCCCACCCCCCCCAACCAACAAAGCTTCTCATGTTCTCATGTTACCACAAGGGTGACAACAGTGGAAGTCTGATCAAATTTCAGACAGCAAAAAGACTGCTTTTCTTTATTGGAGTGTTCTTTCCAGAAAAGGAGGTGACTGACAGTATGTCACATTTTATTTGTAGAGGATTTATCACAAAGCCATTTTACAGCTTTGAATGTTTGTTTTTTTTGCTGTACAATGCAAGTTTGTTGTCCTGTGAGACAGAATTTGGTCATTTTATCTTTTAAAATGATTTTGTCCTTTGCTAGTATTTTGCTAGCCTTGCAAGTCAGCCTGGATGAGCATGTCTCAAAAGCAAATGAACGGTGACTAATAACAGTATCTAATGGCCAGCAGCGAACATGGAACATTAATGTGTGAAGGTAGACGAATTACCAGTGGGAGGGGGTTGTATGATGGCGCAGATTAACGAGTGTGTGTTATTTTTAACTCCAGGTCCTGACATGTTCCGGCGTGCAGTGGGGAAGACCCTGGGGTTTGTTGGCTACACCATCCAGTATGGTTGCATTGCTCACTGTGCATTTGAGTACATCGGGGAGTTTGTGGCGGTATGCTTTCCCTGCCCACTGCTTTCACAATAATTGTGTAAATAGCTTTTAACCCTTCCACCTGTTTACCCCATGATGCTGTTATCTGTGTTGGTTCAGTAAGAAGTACAAGCTTTTGACCGCTTTATGGTTCGCTCGTTACTGGTTGAGCTGTAGCTCTTGCATTTTCTCACAGTGCTCTGGACCTTCAATGGAGCCTACGATCACAAACCATGATGTGGTGTTCTCTGAACGGTTGAGTCGTCATTTCTACCGAATTGAAAAGTGAGTTGCATGTTTGGTTTTGGTATCTCTCTTGTATAGAAAATGAAAATTCACAATTTTATTTTGTAACGGGTTTTTCATCTAACAAGTCTCAGTAGAGATTTTTTTAGGTATAAGAAAAAGCTGAACAGTTATGCACAAAGCGTAACAGCTGTAAACAACATACTGATGATCAGAACACTTGCATTAAATCTATTTATAACAGTGCAGGTTTTTGGAACTGCATCAGTTCATATTAATAGTTTTTCTACCCCTTCATTCAGCTCTTTATGAAATTAAATGAGTCAAACAAATAAACAGAATGTTTATTCATGATAGTAATTGTGATTCTACTTTGCTTCAAATTAATGTTGTTTGAATTTTCTCAGGGGGGATATCATAATTGCAAAAAGTCCCTTTGATCCAAAGATGAATATCTGTAAAAGAGTAATTGGATTAGAAGGAGACAAAGTCTGTACCAGCAGCCCCTCGGATGTCTTTAAAACCCACACTTACGTGAGTATCAAACAACTTATGAAATTATTCATAAAACCCCCTCCCCATAATAAATAAGCACTCAGCACTGCAGGGGAAATATAAACATGACACTAACCAAGACATCTTTGTTGGCATATAAACTGCTGAAAAGTATGTTTTATTGTGTGGTTGGCATTTGTTTTACTTCTACATGTAGAATTATTCTAAAACACACAGCAGTTTTACTGTGACAGCTTCAGTGATCTCCAAACTGTGTCTACACATGCAAGCATGGTCACAGACATATAAAATGCATTGAAACTTAGGCACACATTTAGTGTAAAATCATTTGTTTTTTATCAGGAACTATTTTTCAAAGACACTGCAAAGCTAGGAGTTGGGACACCAACTGTCTTGTTGAAACTACTGTTATTGGTTTTATTATTATTTTCCCCCACTGCTTGTAGCCAAGGTGTGCAATTTCTTTGAAGGCTGTTAGTATTAGTGACAGCTGAGTGGCTGGGCTGATGGACAGACTGAGGTAGTAAACCTCTACCTCTGTAACTGTTTCAGCCATAAACAGACTGACAGCGAGACTCTAGCAATTACTGTCAACCCCCGTGTGCAATCTACTTTAAACGTTTTATCTAAGCAGTTTGTGTGAAACCTGTCCCCACACCTAATAGCACTGGTGTTCCACCTTTAAAAAAGATACAAAATGACATTTATCACAACATACTGAATATTCACACAGCAATACATAGCATTCATTTATGCCAAAACATGCTCTCAGCAGGTACTCAGTAATTTCTGCTCATATGTATGTGGAGAAACTAGCGGTAACACTACCCTAAACCAGCAAACTACCAAACCTGCAGTAGCCTCCAAAAGGGTCACCTCATACCCCTTTGGTCAGTAATACAGCACTGGCTTCCTGTGGGTGACAGTGATTAAAGTGAGTTCTAAGGTCATTTCCCAGCAACGCTTTCCCTCCTGTCTCTCCCCACGTGGCCCTGAGGCTAGATTGTGGCGAGCGGAGATGCTCCGTGTTTGCTCTGCTGTTTAAGTGAGGCTTGTGATAGAAGGGGGACTCCCATCCCGGATCTCTGTGGCAAACACAAATGGGTGTTGTGTGGACACACACACACCCTCACACATGTCCCAGTGTTTACAGATGACACAGGCTGACCCCACACTCTGGCTCTTGTGCTCTTGTTTGCTGTTGTCTGGCTGGAAGTGTTTGCAGAGGGATAAACATCCTTTTCTGTGTTATCTGTCATGTTGGGTGAGGACAGTACTAATGTACGTGGCTGACTTTGAATTTAAGTGTGTTTGGAATGCAACTACAGAGCTGTGCTGTCATTTGTCCCAAAGCTGCTGTTCTGTGGAGCTTAGTCATAGTGGTTGAGGTGAGATCCATCCCAAGACAAAATATGAGAGTATATACATTCCCCATGCACACACGAGTCCAGGGAGTGCCACAGGCGTTCTCACTATACAGAACAAGTTGTGAAACCTTGTCATCATCCAAGTCAACTCCTAACAAATTTTCACCTATTCAGTTGCAGGAGGGAACAAATTGACTTGCCAGCTTTTACAAGTAATCTTATAACAGCATGTCTAAAGTGGCGTGTCACAACAAAGACACCTGATCTGCAGCATGTTAAGGCCCAGAGCCTAATTCAAATCCAAGGGTATTCAAACACAGACACGAGTAGAGTTAAGGGGCAGTAGTACCTGCCAATACAGCAGTTGTATCTGAATGTGCACCGTGAGCTTAATGGGTTATGAGAGAGGAACGGGGTACAGAGAGTGCAGACCTCCTTCTGCAGGAAGCTCAGGTTACCGGGGGGGGGGGGGGATCTTAACAGTCAGACAATGGGTCGTGCCAGCCAAGACTTGGAACTGCAGAGTGGGCTTTATTTCTAGATCACAACAATGCCGCCAGCAATGTGCAATAACACTCCTGCCACTTGGTATGCATTGTGACTAAACTGCAGGAATATCCTATTCAAAACAATGTAGGTTTGCTGTTTTGCCTTGCCTTGCCATGCCATCTTGATATTCTGTTTCATGTGTATATATCCTGGGCAAAGTGCACATTTTTTCTCTCCTAAAGCAGGAACATCCCTCCTCTTGACCGTTAGAAAGTCAGAAACTGGTAATTCTAGCCATTACACACTGTTGGAAGCATCCCCTTTCAAAACCACTGCTGTCATTTTTGCAATATCCATTAATGCACATTATGAAAAACAAAGGATGATATTGTGTCTGCACAATGTTGTACCATTTCTGGCCCCTTCGTTGCTCCTAGTTTAATTTGGAGAGGTAACACCTGTGGTTTACCCTTGAGCCCACCTTTTGTCAGCTCTAACACCCACAGACCAGGAGGCAATTACATTTGTGGCCCTGACCCAAATAGGGAAGCCATTTTAAAGACCTGGGAAGGAATATGAAGGAGGGGGAGCAAGGGAGGGGCTTTCTTTCTTTTGTCCTGACAAGATTAAGTTTGAGTTCAAGGGGAAAAATGGGAGGAAAAAAACCTACTCTGATCTAGTAGAAGAACAGCTTTTCACACTCTGCCCCCGCCCATTCTCAATGTGGGTTTCTCTTTCAGAGGCTTTTCCAAAGATACCTGTGAACTTGCAAGGCGATCTGTGAAATTCTCACTCTGTTCCTTGTTCCCGCTTCACAGAGCATCAGATTTCAAGTTCCATTCAAATGGAAACCATAGCATTAACTCCCCTTCATCCCCAATAAAACGATGACAGTTGTTCGCCCTAGAAGAAAGAAATACTCACTTTGTTGCCATACCTTTTCCATTCCTGCAGACATTGGATTTCACTGCTTGGTTTATAAACACAGATTTGGTCCGTACCAGGCCAATCTCTAGGCTGCGTATGATTTACAGTTGCATCCAAGTGATTTCTAGTGGTTTTAATTATGGTAACTATTGTTTGACCTTATGGCAGGGAGCATCATTTTGAAATAAAAAGTGAAATGAAAAGTCAGCTTATAACAGACTGACAGCTGACAGACTTCAGTTCTAAATGCTGAATGCTGAGTAAAGTAAATATCTTTGTGGCTGAGGCCAAATCTCTAGTCTCTTGTTTCAGTCAACGTTACTACCAGCCAGACAGTACTGTACACAATTATGTACGGTAGAATTGTTGGATGACATAGGATGTGAACTTTTCCATCTGCTGAAAGGGATCAGCCCATCTTTAGATGAGGGGCACATACCGGGTTCTGGTGAACCAGATGACGAGCTGCTCTTTCTCCTCTTCCTACGATAAAAGCAAGCACATGCTTGCATATTAATGAGGTATAATTACCAGAGCAAAACACAATGACATATGTCTATTTGACCGTTTTGGGGTGAGATACTGGAGAGGTATGGTTATCATCAACTGTATACTCACTGTCTTAGTCTAAATTAACGTTCCCTTTGTATAGTCAAACTTGATTATTTCTCCAGTCATTTCTCATATTTGTCCCTTGAAATGCAGAAGTGATGCCCCAGCTGGACATTGCAGCAGCAGCCCAGGATGCTATACTAGAATTTTCCCACTGCATATAGTAAGGGGGACTTTCCTGTTTTTCTTTAGTCCAAGGGCCAGGGCCGTGAAAAGTTAGGGAACACAAAAATAGACTTCTAGATTATGATGGCCATTATTACAATATAATGTGTTGTTGATCCTGTCTGCACATATAGGGGACTGAGGACTTAATTAAAGCTTTGACAAGCCTACTCTCCTAAAGTGATGAGATTATTCGTAATTGATGTCACAGTCAATTAAGGCTCGGTCTGTTGCGGGCCTACTGGCAGGTCTAGCCTTGGTTCAGACCCCAGGATGTTGATGAAAGCGTGGTTCGCCCTCTTCATGCTGCTTCTGCTACAAGAGGGCAGATTTTAGCGAACAGCCTAATGATCCTGTTTGAAGTCTGATAAATCCATGACCCTGTCCCATTGCTCTAACCTCTCCTATCTCCGTACATGGAGAAAAGAGGACAATAAAACAAACAAAAAAAAGTTGTCATTAACTGGGGTTCTGGGCCGAAGTGTGGAGGCGGCTTGTGACTTCATTATCTGAGAAGAGGCTTCACTGTTATTTACATGCAAACAAAGTTAACAAGAGCTAAGAGGTTCAGGGAGCCTTTTGTTTCTTCCTCATAAGCAGGGGACTGAAACAAATTCAACTTCCTTTTTTTGTTTGTTCATACGCTTATAGGTTCCGAAAGGGCATGTATGGCTGGAAGGGGATAACCTAAGAAATTCTACAGATTCAAGAAATTACGGCCCAGTTCCCTATGCCCTCATTCGAGGACGCGTTTGCTTAAAGGTATTGTGGGAAAAATGGCTTGTTCCAGATTTTGCCCTTTTGAAATAATGTGACTTCATTTGGTAGACATTCATGTAAAGAAATGCCTCGGCACATACGGCTCTCCATATAATATGGTTTTAAAAAATGGATAAATATAATGATTTTAAAATATTATAAACAATTATTGTTTATAATAATTAATTATTGTTTAGCAGATGCTCTTATCTAGAGCAAATTACATAGGTTACAGTTTTTTTTTGACGTTATCCATTTATACAGCTGTTTTGTCACTGTGAATCATCTCACCTTTGACCTAGGAGGCAGAACTATTAACCAGTTTGAAAAATAGCGTCCTGCTTGAGTTGAAATGAAATGACAACACGGGATGTTTTGTGCAAAAAACTTTTAACATTGGTGAAAATCTGACAACCAGACCCTGATAGAGAAAAATATTGATGAACACAATTCATGTTTTCTTGAGTGCGTCTTAAAGCACCATTAACATTTTAAACAATATTTTCTTTATCCCAGTTATGGCCTCCACACGACTTTGGTGCTTTGAACAAAAGTCCAAATGGAAGGATTATACGAAGAGACTGACTACTTCTCCCCACCTGTACAAAAAACAGATTTTGTTACAAATGTTTTTGTTTAAAATAAATTATTTATTCTTGAAGACTGTCTTTGACTTATTTTTTTTTTATATAACAGCTAGTTTATATTGCAAGTAATGAAAATAAGCCATGTTTTAAACTTATTTATAGTTAAAGCCAAACCATTTTATGTTTTAAACCCCCCCAGATGTAAGTACTGATACATGTCATGATTCACTCACATTATGACTGTGAAAAGATTATTAAAGCTCTCAGTTCTATGTTCACATTAATACAATACTGTGCTCAGACAGGCCTTTTAATCTCTATACTGAGGGAGCAGGTATCGCAGCAGATGACCAAGTCCTCTTCCTCCTCTGCCTCCTCTTTTCCAACAACGTACTTCCCGCCACACCGGCAGCCATACATGTAGACCTGCTCACCTGAAAGTCAATGCATATGCAGTTAATGAGAGTCCAGAGGAACGGAGGACCAACAGCACATGTTAACCAATATGGATACTTCTGTTAAGGTTGAGTTAAGGTAGTGCACTTGGCTGCCAAGAACAGTATCAGATTTTCTAACTACAAACTGTTTGGAGAAACACATGCAAGACAAGTATATTTCAAATCTATGCAGCACCATTCACCCTGAAAGATGTCCATGTGTTATTCTAATTACTGGAAAAATTCTAGCCTGCTTTCAGGACGTTTTCAGTGGGAAACATGACAAACACCAGTGTAGTTCTATGATGTGTTGCTAATACTGTTCCTCACAAGTCTCTCAAATTCACGTTTGCCTGCAACAATGACATGATGGCCACAACATTTAAATGGTGCTTCCACCTCAAATAGAGTACAATAGAGTTCAAGTTATTTTGGAGCTGGTCTGTTTGTTGGTCTGTGAAAATAGACAAAACAGGAACTGCACCAAGCTGGGCCATCACCCACACCAGGAAAAGTCACATGGCATGGAATGGTAAAACTGAATACATTAATGCATCTGAAAATGAAAAAGGAAACGGGAGACACTGGAAATTGGGCTTTGCATATTTGTGGAAAGCCCCAATGATGTGAGAGAGGCCGGGAGTCACAAATCACAGGGAAGAAGCAGAACACTCTCACCATCATCCCAGGTCATATCGTCCAGGCACACGTGGGCATCTACGGGCCAGTTCTGCTTCAGTTCCCTAGCTGCAGTGGGGCACAGAAATAAAGAGCTCACTGGAAATGCTCAGAGGCCATTGTGCATAACTGACATAGGAGGCATCAACTGTGAATTTGTCATCCTCATACACATTTCATGTAAAATACATCTACAGTTTGTGTGCCTCTGGGCTTGCTGAAGATTTGCAACAGTCTTTGTTAAGTTTGTTGGAAGCCATCTTAGGTTATGCAGTGTGTATAACAAAGGACACACAAAAAGGCAACCATTTAAGCAGTTACAGGTTTTTCACTGCAAGTTTTTTTCATGATTTTACCCAACAAGGATGGGTGTATCTTCACTCACTTCACCTGAGTAATTGGTACCTGATGAGTTGCCAAAGGGTAATAAAGAATGGTGAGAGAAGGAGACCCACCCCTTGCAGAAAGAGACCACTTGTGTTCCACCATGCAGACATCCGGTCACTACTAGCAATTAACACAGCCCAAACCTGCAAAATTGTGGACTGTAGGGCTCAGCCTACATTTGGAACAATCACATTTACCAAGTGAGCGATTAAGGGGCCTGCATTAGTCTAACTGACAAATAAAAACCTTTAAAACATGTAGCCTGGCATGTTTCTGAATTCTAAAATGACAGAAACCAACATTTATGAAAAACCTCTGAAAACATGTATTTTTCTGACATTCTTCATTTAATATTTAAATTGCAACCTCTATGTAATGGATCAGTTACGTGTACAATTCAGCCACAGAGAATTGTTGTTATATTCTTGCTCAGGCTATCTTTGACTGATGGCAGATTGTGCCAACTGTTTCCATTCTGTATTACTCTATTGTAGAGAGATTGCTCATACTGGGGTACAAGGGTATTAAATGTACCTGCATGCTAATTGTTATAGAGGTGTGAACTGCTTAGTACTGATATTGTGAACTCCTGCTGGAATAAAGTGCTGAAAGTTTCATTTCCTGCTAATAATTGTGATAGAGATTCTGATATAATTAGAGGTCTGGGAGGTGTTCATATAATTAAAACATGCTTGCATTTCTAAGACAGCACCACAGAACAGCTCCAGCTGAGAGGGAAGAGGTAGGGGGTAGCTGAGAAGCTCAACCAAAACAAAGCAAAAAAAGAACCATTTCTTTTGGAATATAGTGTTTTGAAAAAAAGTTACTAATTTCAAGTTTACCTTTTTTTGTTCTTGTGGTAAAACAAAGCTTTTTTAGCCTTTAATATTTTATGGACTCCCATGGCAATTGAAAATGTTAACATTTTCCATTTAGCTGTGCAATATTTATAAGCACTTAGTAAAGCAGAGCTAGCCCACAGGAGAGCTTGCTTGAACATATTTGCTCACTGAATCACCAGAGATGTTTTGTTACTTTGCAGCCTGTGACCTGTAATCAAGGTCAATTGCCAATGAAAAATATGAAGGTAATGAAGCCTTGCCATGAAACTGAGCCTTTCTCCACACACCCTAAGTGACCCTTACAGCACTGTAAATACATGCCATCTGTGCAGGAAATGGGCAGGCTGTCATTGGTCAACAGTTACACCATATCATCCAGATACAGTAAAGTGTCTGAGACTCCTACAATAGTTTGAAATTTATATATCTGGAGGTATGCTCTACATCACTGATTCTCAATCCTGCTCCTGGGGCCCCCTGCTCTGCACGTTTTCCATCTTTCCCTGCCTCACCTACCTGACTGAACTCATCAGTGGCACTTTTGATTAGTTGAGCACACCTGATTGAATCAAGAGCATGTTAGTCATTTCAATCAGGTGTGTTTGGAGCAAAGACAGATAGAAGATATGCAGGACAGGGGGGCTCCAGGAGTAGGATTGAGAAACACTGGTGTACATGAACCGTTCATGATCACGTTTTTTAATTTTGACTGCTGAGTACTGCTCTATATCTTGGAGTTAGGGACCAATTGTGGAAAGAATCTTCTCACACAAAGACAGTCACTGAAATCCAATCACACTGATGCATGAGAATGAAGATTGGTTTGGATGTATGGTTTTTCCTATCATGCAATAATTTGTTTGGTGGCTAGCATGTCTTCCCAGCCCACATTTTTCTAAATATTCAGGCTTTTGTTGAATCCTCTCTAAGTCTCTCAAAAAAACAGTACAACGGAGAACAATGGAATGGTAGTGGAGTGGTATCAGTCTCTCTGCTCTGAGTGAGCACCAATGTATACACATGGTGCATCTGAGCCAGTGCAGCTGTGTTTTATGGCTTTGGTTTAGGGTGATATCACCCTCATACAGCCTACTAGCTCAGGTGGCCACTCTCTGCTCCACTTATCACTCCTGAGGAGGAGACATCCCCTTTCCAGCATTGCCCACAGGGAACAGCAGCCACAGACTGGCTGCAGGGGGGGTCAGGCTCTTTCATCTGGGTGACATATTATCTACATTTAGTGTGGCGATGCCTGGTAGGAGTGGAAATAATGTGTGTGGTGTGTGTTTACAGAGGGTGGTAGCTGCCAGCATGCTAGTAACTGGGAGACCAGTTTGGCCACTCCTTGCAAGTCCAGACCCCAGGTACACGGAGGTCACCGAGTTACGACGGGGTTCTGTTTTTTTTTTGGTGTCGTAAGTTGAAAAAACGTTGTAAGTTGCTTTTTCGCCTCTACCGACATCTATAGCTGTATGTAGCAGCAGTTACGCTAACGCTTATCATATATTTAACCATTCTATACATCAAAAACATTAAACAAACATGTTTTTTCACTAACCAATGCACATACCAACCTTTGGTGAATATATTTACATAGCAAATGCATGTACCAATATACATATACAAACCTTTGACAAATAAATAACTAAAAATAAATACAGGTATAAATACACGTTTCACGAGCCTGTCTACCACCGTAGCGCAAGACTTTACTCTCAATGCACGGACAAAAGTAGTGCACCGATCGTTGTTCGTCGTAAGCCATAATAAAATTATAATGGGGTCTATGGAGAGAGTGTTGTAACTTCGAATTTGACATAAGATGATTCGTCGTAACTCAGTGACCTCCTGTACTTTGTTTTCATGCTGTTTAGTGTATCAACTCCCAATAAAATATATGAAAGGAAACATATCAGCTGCTGCAGCATTTGGCTTTGGGGCCAAAGGGGACTGCAGGTTCGAGAATTGGAGGAAGGTCCAGCCAGCTATTGCTGGATTAAGGGACAAAGGGATATCAAACGGGTAAGGCCTGGCTTGGGGTGAGAGGAAAGGGAGCAAGGGATATGATCTGACAGAGAGAGTGTGTGATTTCTGGGACGAACCCTGCTGAATCTGACAGGACCGCTCCCTGGGGATGGTCATCATGATGATCAGATCCGCTCTTTTCCATTTACTAGTTAACCCTGTCGCTCTTGGTGGCAAGACCTAACCCCATATGTCATTTCCAGAGTGTGTTCTCCAGGTTTTCATGGCCAAACACTGCTCTGGTCTGCACATCACCTACATCACCTGATTTAAGCTTTCATTAGTGCAGCTAAGAAAACAAACCTTTCATGTAGTTACATTATAACTATATAGACATATTATTCTGTGCTGAGACAGGAAGCTGAGTGAAAAGCTAGCATTTTTCACAATACTTCATCAGAATGACATGTAAAGGCAACTAATTACACTTGTCTAGCATTTCAAACAATTTATAAAGAATCATCACTATGTACACACACCGTACATGGATATTCTCAGTAGAACTTTAATCACATAATTATTGGTGTCTTTAAGTAATCAAAGCACTATCCACAGTATAAAACAGCATGTTTCCTCAGGACTTTGTATTTCTCTATTGACTCTAATGGAAAGCTGAGGCTGGTGTTAATGCCTGGGATCTGTGGGAGGGGCAGGTTCTAAGCTTACAGAACACTGGTCTGAACACTCATTTATGCATGTATGTACTTGATGCATGCAAAAAAGCTTTCATTTTGACTTAAAAAAAATTTCATTTTGACAGCAGTGGTCCTTAAAAGTGAGATAAAGCCTATACAAAACTGACAAAGCCGGAAAGTCATTGCAGGTGAGCTAAAGAGTGTCCCAACAGTGGCCTGAAACTACTGAATCTGCAAAAACAAAAACGAGACAGCAGGCGACACTGCTGAGACAGGCAGGGACAAAGAAACTCCACTGTCACAGGGAGGTGAAGGTGTGCTCAGGGGCTGAGAGATGGAAGAGTGAGTACAGGCGAATTCTGTTTGGAGCATGCTTAATAAGGAAACAGAGCAAAACTGTGGGATTTTGCACTGTGATAATGACGCACACACCTTGTTGGATTTTCTTCAGCAGAACATTCCCAGGATGGCATCCATTTCACAGTTTACTCGTTAATATTGGTCATTACAGTGTCCTGGTCAGGTTTCCGCACCTAACAAGCTGCGAGACCAGTGCTTTAGCCACTTATTCCACACAGCCGTATACTATTTCTACACATGTAAGCAAGTCAAATGACTATTTAATTACGTTATGTAGTTGAACTCTAACTGAATAATTGGAAAGTGAATTGGAGTAGAGTGCTCTATGGCCGTGCACTGCAAAGGGTGCCCTGCCAAATGCAAACAGACTGATGTTACTTTGACATTAACAAAAAAATTACAAGGGAACAATAGGCGAAGGAAATTGGGGTGCGTCTCAGAAAGGTGAAATGTAACACTTTCTTTCGTCTCAGGCAGTAATCTCTCCGAGCCTTTGTGAAGAAACAGTAATTAGCACTTTTTGATCCTGCTTTTTACCATGCGTATCTTTAATTAGTTAAGAGGGTGGCCTGAGCACCCTCTCTCTCTCTCTCTCTCTCTCTCTCTCATGACGGCTACATTGCGCTTATACTTCTGAAGAAAAATTTTCACCAACAATTCCCACGAGGTTATGAATAATGAAAAAAATAATGTTGAAGTGTCGAAAGAGGTAAGTGTTGGCAAATTAGACAAGATAATCTTCTGAAATAATGAGTAACCGTAAAAAGTTTTGCAGACACCTACTTCACAGAGCCCACAGAAAACAAGCCATTAAGTCTTTTCACCAGTAATTTTCCTAGGTGAGGCTTTAAAGAACAACTTGCTCCTAAAGATGAATAAAAAAATCCATTAACAGATATCAAACTATAAATATCTAGTTTGTCATGAACTGAAATTCCCATACAAAAAGTCAATAATTATTTGTCAGTGAAAACTAATAGTTGTAAAATTTACATATTGTGCTGACAGGTGGCTATATTTCATCTTTTCAACACTTGTCCATCACTTTTCATTTTCAATTACATCTTGATTGTTTCCTCAGTATATATTTTCATAGGTATTATTTCAGTGGCTAAAAGACTGAAATCTGCTCTAATATTCTGATGACTTTACTTAACTTTACTTACTTAGAAATAAAAATATAGTACATATCCCTAAGAATTATATTTATACACACTGTGCCTCTATCATTACCTATTATCCACATGCTGGTCTTCTTCAAACAGATGTTCATGCACATGTATGCTACATATACACCCTCTCTTCCTCTACATCTGCCTACAATCAACCATACAATAAATGAATCTGAAATAAAAGGTGCCTTTTTCCAGGGCCTGAAAGGAGAGCTTGGCTTCTCAATAATGGCAAGCTGCTGGATATCAGAATCGCGTCTCTGCAAAACATCTGCTCCAAGGTGTAAGAAATCTTCAAGGGAGAATCCCCCCCACATTTCCCCAGGGCCTGGAGCCCAGCCCCTCAAATAGCAGCGCCTGGACAATACCAAGTGGAGGTACTGCGCCAGCCCATTGTCCTGACTGTCAGATCAGAGACCCGCTGGCCCGGTTGATCAGCCCTAGTCTTACGGACCCCGTGACTGAGGAGGCTTAAAATCTGCAACCAACCGAGATTCTTTCAGGGGTTTGCAGAATAACATTAAACAACTATTAGGGGCTTGGTTCAATGCAGCTTTCCATGGAGGTCTCGCCAGGTCATTTGTGGCAACAGAGAGAGGTGTGGTATGGGGGGAATGATGCTTTTGTAGACCTCATTAAGGCAACACGGCAAGACGCACAAGATACATGACAACAGCCTGGGAAACGACCACTGTATTTTGGCAATTAAATGGTGCACATTAAATGATAAAATGATTTGTGATTATTCAAGCATGACTAAAATGTGATTTGAAACACTGCAGTGGCAGGGACCCAGGCTGGGGGCAGGCAGTGCTGGGAACACTGACCGCACGGCTGAGAGACGTCTTCACTCGCAACTCAATTATTTTTGTAGTAATTGCGTGCTTGCATAATGCAGGGGAAAGCGTAGCCATGTTTTACTGTGCTGTCTGCATGCTTGTTTGAGCTGCATTTGTTAATGGTATCTGTGACAGGGAACATGGGTTTCAAATGCAAGAGGAAATTAAAGGTTTAAACTGTTTCTTTGTCAGATGTTTTCCCACCATGGTTATGGTAGGCTATTTAAGCCTCAAGCCGCATTTCATTTGCACGTATAGTACTTATCTTTTATGAGAGCAGGACACAGCAATGTGAGGGTGTCTGTCATCATTTCTAATGAGTGTGAGATAAAACAAAGCAATCACTCAAAAGCATACGAAAGGTCAGTTTCGCTGCTCATCACAGAGAAAGTTTTTGGTGAACCTACTCTCTTCCAAAGTGGAGGACAAGTTTCTTTTATTGAACAACACTTTCAAGAATGCTTTAATCACTAGGGTATGTGTCTTAATTATATCTTCACAGTCTCATTTGATCACAGTGGCGGATGGGTCTGTCTTTGTAAATGGCTGAGCAACATCACAACACAAGAAGATGTTTATGCGTAATTCTCCCACTGACATTGTTCCACAATACTGCTGCATACAGATACTGCCAACTGAATACTCTGGAGACCCATCCATCCACAAGAGCCAGACAGATGGTATCAGTGCACTGCATCCCTGCTTGTGATCACAGAGCCGCAATCAAAGCAATTGACTTTTCAATAGAATCCACATTTTTTAATGAAACATTCTCAGAGTAGAAAAAATCTAATTAAACCTACAACCAAAATTAACACTGAGTAACAACTTAGAGCTGCAAATGTACAGGATATTGACATAAAGTATTTTACTTACAGGTCTATTATAACACATACTACATTTCATAATAATACTGTATATACATACATAAGCACACACATGCAAAAGGATATTGTATATTATATACAGCTTTTTTGTCCAGTAGATGAAATTAAGAAATGTGCCATTGCTCCATCCAGAGCATAAACAGCCATGGTGGAACAACTTGGTGGATCTCCTTATTAATGCTTTTTGCCCTCTAGTGGCATATCAAGGTATTGTAGTAACTTTGGGGGAGCCCCTCCAGTCAGGGAGCGATTGAGTGAGTGAGGGACACTATCATTTTTACGGCTGCTTAGTTATAACCAAAACTAATTCCCTTACACATCAGCAGTGGGAACTTTCTGCAAGCGAGGGAAAGAGAGAGTAACACTGAGGTCTTTCCATTGTGTGCCGGCTACAATAAGGGGAGAAGTCAATAGCAACCAGGGCAGGCAAGCTTGGTGCTTTCAGAGGACACACTCAAAAGTGATGTTGCCTTCATGTCAATGCTGGACAGAGCACTGCTGAGTGTTTCCCCCCACAGGCAATCCACTATTAGAGGCTCTCCCCATTAATGGTGCGGGGGCCTGGATGTACATTTATTGAAGGTCTTAATGGAGGTCTGAGGGACCTCTTTCCTCAGGCGAGGGGAGAAAGGCAGCCTATCACTTCATGTAACGGTAGCCCATGTGTGACAGGCCTGACCTATATTTCCCCCTCTTCTTCCTCTCAGCTGCTGCACTGCGCTCTAAGGAGGCATTTTGTAAGGGCAGGAAAAGGAAGCAAAAACTAAAAAAAAAAAAAGCTCATCTGGAGCATACTCTCATTCCTGCATTGGTGAATTTTTTGTTGTTGTTCCCCCCACAGCATTCAGGTGAATGTAGATGTGCCCACACCTGTGTGTGTGTGTGTGTGTGTGTGTGTGTGTGTCACAAGAGAGACATTTGCAATTCATTTTCTTGTGTTAATACTTGCAAGTATGCTTGCAACAGTCATTCCTTGTTTGAGTTCTACACATATTTGTGTGCACGTGTGCTTACGATATTGTCAAATTTAATTTTACTGCTGAAGATGTGGCTGCTGAGGAATTCTTGGAAATGAGAATTTTAGAGTATGTAACTGGGTTTATGTTCTCACTGAACTGGACTGACCTTGTATTCAGGCCCACTGGTTACATAAAAAAAATCAGTCCGGTTAAATGGGGGGCAGTTTACACTTGTGACATGAGCTGGGGAGTGGGCGAGTTTTCTTGTTTGTGACACTAGTTAAACTCATCAAGCAGAAAAAAGCAGGCATAAAAAGGAAATCACATTAAGGACAGTAATACAGTCTAACATGCAGATGTGAATTGCAGAGACAAGGAAGCTGTAGAGGTGAAATCCAAAAGATGCATACAAAGCCTTGTGATACTGGCACAGTGGAGCTTACCAGAGCACTCAATGATTGGTGCACATATGGGTTTGTGTGTGTTCAGCAAGTACGTGAATTGTAATGCAGCTGTGCTCTATCTGCAGCTGAGAAAGACATCCATGAACTGTGGTGTGGAAGGACCTACCGCGCTGCTGGAGGTCATATTCTCTCTTTGTCTCTTCGTTGCCCAGGATCTTCCATGCCTGATCAACTTCGATGAACCTCCGTACACACTGCTCCACTTCTCCAGCCGCTGTGTCAGGGCTCTGTTTGTCGGGGTGATACTGCCAATCAGATCAGAAGGGCAAGGTTGAGACAATAACAAGAACAACTACAACTCCCAATCAATTCAGTCCTCCATTTGGTCCTAGAATAGAGATGAGGCAGAAGAAGGTGTACGTGAGTTTATGGGCAGGTTTGGGGGAAGGGGGTGGGCAAGGGTTGGGGGGGGTGCAAAACCCAGGGGAAAAAACGCTAGCAGCATTCAGACACAAGAGACAGGAGCCAGGTTAATTAGACCACAGGAGTCAGGCACAATCTGCCTGTAAAACTCTGATGTCACAACCTGCACTGACAGCATTTTCTGGGTAATTTGCTGATGGACCTGCTCCTCTTCTGGACAATTTACCCAAAGAGGCTGAATAAAGCAAACAAAAATAGACTAATTGTCAGGAAATATTGAAGAATAAAAATATTCTATACAGACGGGAAGGAAGTAGATTGTACCAATCACATTTTTAATTACTATTAGCTAGGCCCTGTGCTTTTTAGTCATGAAAACATACTCCTAGAGTCTCATCTGCACAAAACAGCATTACGTCATCCCTTGATTCATATTAATATCGAAGCATTGTTTCTTTCATAACGCCTGAAATGGCCCCAGGAAACTTCCTGCATGTTGAGTTTGACATTCCTGTTCAGTTGCATTCCTTGCAGATAAAACTGCTCTAATTTCCTCCTGCAGGTCTGTGGATCTCTGGCCCTGGTTGCCGATTAGTGAGGGCTGTAGCTCTCACTGACCACCAGCTCAGGATTTGCCCGCAGTGTGGGGTGGGGGGGTGGGGGGGACAACTTAGATCCTTTCTAGCAGGCATTCAGCTGAACATTGATTATAATCTGGCACTGGCAAGCAGAGCATTGCGTGTGTGTGTGTTTGTGTTTTTATATGGTTGCTGTAGTTCAGAAGCTGAACCACATCCAAGGCTGGGTAATGATGCATGGGGTGATACTGAACTACAATAACCAACAGTCCTGGGTAGGCCAATTACTGTCTGTGGCAATTATATTTTTAATTTTAAGTAACAGGAAGACTAACGAAATTCAACTAATCATTTCAAGCAATTACTTTTAAAACTAATTAAAATTTAAGGGCAGTTGTGCATAGATGGGTTTTTTGTTTGTGTTGTTGTTGTTGTTGTTTTCACTTTAGAAATGGACAGACTAAAAGGATGAGAGCGAGGAAAAAAATCAACTTTGGTACAAGCCAAAAATCAACCTCATGCCTTGATTGAGAGAATCATTAACACGCTCTTTGCGCTGAAATCTGAAGTAGCATTTTGCTTTGTGAGAGAGGGGACCATAGCCGTTTGTTGATGCCAAACGCTTTCTCGTCCATTTAAAATTGTTCAGTAATAGCAGCAGTACATCTTAAAAGGGCAAAGACAGTACAAAAGACTGGGGAAAAAAAGGTCTAATAAATGTACTAAAACATTCAGAGTGGTCACGCACGTCATACAAATCTGTGTGCCCTGGATCCTGGAGTTCTTTCATGGAGGCCCTTTGATAGATGGAGGCGGGTTTTGGTACTTTGACCTCATTTGTGATTATGTTTTCACATTTTGCAAAGGTAGACATTTCACATTGTGTCCATGTTATATAATGTGTGGTCAATGGATGCCACAGTGGCAGTTAGTTTATGCAATACGGGCAGCTGTATGTTGCAGACATTAAAGCGCTGGGCTCAGAGGTCCAAATGAGAATTTCTTAAAATTTAAAGAAACATTAATCAAAAATCCACTTGTACAAGTGTTACATAATAAGCAATGATATATGACTATTGATATCATAAAATATGAATATGATGTAAACATGAATAAGATATAAAACTATTAATACTGTAAACAGTCTTGGATAAGCACAGCAAAAACTAATATAATAAGCAATGTAATGCAACATACAGAACAGCCTTCCCACTTTGTATCAAGAGGGGCAAAAAGCGTATAGTAAAACCTGTAGTGAAGGAGACTCTTGCTTAAAGCAAGTGCTACATGGAGTCACCTTATATAGAAGTGGAGGAAATAACAAATTCACAGATTCAGTCAAATCTCCAGCCCACCTTTTAATTAAAAACAACAAAAAAGCACAAACTTCTACTACATTTAACCCGCCTTTGATATGTGGACATCGATTCAATTTCTTTAAAAGGTTCACCATGTATATGATACAAAGGCAGAGAGGATTAGATTGATTTCTAAAGCAGAGATTAAGTTTAAATAATGTCTTGTAAGACTTTTTACTGATAAACACTGAAAGTCTTGGGAGAAATGTGACTGAAGCTCCAGGCTTCAGGGGCATTACAAACAGCTAATTTGTACACACATATGTAATGAAATTCACAGTACATTTTCATTTTCATTGATCAAAGTTTCTATAACACCTCAAGCTGTAAAATTGACATAAAGAAAGACACACACACAAACATACAAAACAGTTTGGATATAACCTCAAATAAAAAGAGCATTTCAAAGCAGACTGGAAATGCAATAGTCTGCTTTATCTAACATTAACAAAAGCACATGAGCTGTGCTCTGTTCGTGCAATAAGGCAACCTTTCTCAGATGTCACAGAGATTTGAACTGGGAGTCAGATGACACCGTAACACATATTTTTCTGTGACACTCCCAAAACCATTTATTTTTCTGCAATAATTACAGCCAGGAGAGAGGCAAGGAGGAAATATTTTTTCCAGAATAACTGCATCTAAAAATACAGCAGGTATGTAAGAGGCTTGGACAGGGGTATGACAGACACTGGGGTGAAGCCTGTCCCACAGATGTCCTCAGTGGTAATTCTGGGTTTCCACACCAGGGGCATAGTGTGAGATGTCAATGCCATTAGACCTTTATGAGACAGACAAATTCTGTCAAATTCTTCCACTTTTATTCATCTAGGTCAATCATGCCTAAAACCAGAACTGTCTAGGGGACAACAAACAAAAAATCATCTCAGCCACATAAAAATTGGGGCAGACAGAGAAATAAAGCAAAACAATGACAAGTTCAGGGAGTGGAGCACCCTGACGCCCCGCCTGTGAACTGACTGAGACCAGCCAATGAGAAAGCTGGGTGTGTAAATAAGGGAACCCAATCTCTTTCCATGTCTGATTGCTGTCCAATACATTGTCTTCCTGCTGCTATGACACTCCTCTTTCTTTACAGCTCATACATATACACATATAAAAGGCATAATTTTCCATTTTTATTACTGCATGGTATGTAATGTGATGCTTCATGGCAACTGTTGGCAACATAAACCAGCACCTGTCAAGTGTATGCAAGCAAAATGACAACTTCCCTCTGTAAATCTAGTTTAAATTGACATTTCAGTTTAAATGATGCCATCTTTAACCATAATGTGCTATACCAATAATTCTATTTTGATGTAAACCCTTATCATTACACATGATCGTGTGTTACTGCATATTTTATTTGAAGAGCTTTTTATGAAGGTCACTCAATTCCTGAAAAAATCATGAAACTTAACTGCAGGGGTTAATTCCCACAGCTGTATGTTTAACTTCTCTCCCACATATACATTTCTTTTATTTAAATTCTAGTTCATTTCCAGTTGTTTTGGTCCAAGTACTCCCAACTATAATTTGCAGTTGTTTAAGTTTAATCAAGCACACACACATCTTTTTTCCATTAAATTCTGTTTACATATCAGACTCTTTTCTTACCATCTTAAGGATATTTCACACTCATTCAATGTATGCATGTTTTTTTTACATTTGGCCTGATTTTAGTGTGAACTAAAGTGTCTTTTGCATACTTATATAAACATATAATGCAGTATTGAAAAAGGCAAAAAAAAGTTATTGTTATAATCTACTGTTATATGTACTGCATAATGTACTGCATTGTGCATATAACTGCAATAATACAATAAATTGTGCTACATATAATTGAAAGTGTCTTTAGAAAGTCACACGATGTGATTTAGTGCAATATAATGAAATAAAAAGTCATTTAATAAAACCATATGTTACGCACAAGGACCTTCACAGATCTGAAATCTGAAAAGCTAATTTATCTTACTAAGAAACCATTTAAAAGGCAGCACTCTGATACAATCACTCCAATTGTATAAAACCATTAGTATCATGGTGTACATTATATTACATTACAACAAACAGCATCAAAAGTGTGAAAGTACACAACATGATTTTCATACAAATGCATTCATCTGTAAATGTACTCTAGATGAGACATTACAGTATGCAGGTGTTAATGAATAAGCCAGGCAACCATTCATGAAGTTTTTTTTTGTTCATAACATGGTATCTATGGGTTGGAACTGAAAAATAATTGATAATTTCCTTAATTTCAAAACGCAGAGTCCAAATCAATTCCAAAACAATTAGATATTTCCCAAGTCTGCACATGATCACACTTGAATGGGAATTGGCAGTCTAATTCAATTTAAAATGGACTCCTCAACAGTTCACTGCAACAAACAACACAGACATATACAAAGAGAAAGACACAGATAGCAATATTTTATACAGCAGCATATATCATGCAGTATAGTAAAAAGGCAAAGGTTCATCATTATCTGTATATTTATATGTATCATAAATAATATGTGCCCCTTGATTAAATCTAAATTAATCCAAAGCCCCATTTGCACAACATGGACATCTTTACTCTGTAAGAAAAGCTACTCACCCTGGGATCTACAGATCTCTTTGTTGCTAACAACACCCATGTCTGCACCCCTGAGACCTGCTGACTTCACCTCCTGGAATCCAAGCTGCGCTGTGTACACGACTGTGGCCAAGTTCATTTCGCTGGGAATTCACTTGTGTGGGGAACATTCAGCAGAAAAGGGACTTTTCCAAATGGCTCATCTTACATGCCAAAAAGCCACAGGAATCCAATTAAAACCAAAACCCATTAGAGGGCTGGTGGAAATTAATGGCACTTTCATTGTGATGGTGGAGCACTCCACGTTTCCACACTCTTTGTTACAATAAAATTCATGTACAAATATCTTGCTCCTTTGCCTTCCCACAGTGCATAGTGTTACAAAATTCTTCATCATCATCACCATCTTGCTTTCATTATAATGATTACTATTCACTTACATGAATATGTGCAAACTGTTTATTGTCAGGAATCCATTTTGTTAACTTTTAAGATAGCCATACTAAAAACATTCTGCAAAATCCTACTTGTTGTGCAAATGTGCTCCTCTTCAAACGACCTAGTGTATTTATCAACATCAATCCAGGACATCCTTTGGAGAAACTATTATGTAAATATGGATTAAATGGATGAATTTTATTATGCTTACTGTCAACAACACAGTTTGTTTACTAAATCACAAATCAGAGTAACCTACCTATTGATCATGTACAAAGGATATGGATGCAAAGCTGATTCTGCAACATGCATGATATTACTCCTACCTGGGCACTAGCTCTTGTACAGCTTGGAAAACCTTTTGTTCCTTCTCTTTCTCTCTCTCTTTTTTACTCTCTCTCTTATTATCTGCAGAGTAATCACATGTGTAAACTAGTCAATGAGCACGTGTATTCACAGCTACTTACTCTGGTTAGCAATAAAATATTAGAAGTTCAGTGATATCATTTTTTTGGAGCCAATGCTGACATTGATGTTTTAGAGAACAGGTGTATGGCTGACATATTGGAGGTAGACCAATATTCAATATACTAGCTGTAATAACATGACTTTATCCATGAAATGCATTAGGTTTTGGTAGATCTATTTGCTTGCTGAGAAGGATATGCTTGTTATGTTCAATGTGTGCTGCACTTAAAATTCCTTAGCAGTGAGATGGCTTACTGAGAAATTTTCCTTACAATCTTGGGAATCATTTTCTAAAGTGACAAGATAAGAAAGCTGCAGGGGAAAAGGCAAGCACCATTAGCCTTAGTCAGCTGTCAGCTAAAAGAAACTACAGACTCACCTTGCTAACTAACACAAATGCATTCACCCCAAACCTATATATATGTAATGCAGGTTTCCTCAATCTGTGCCTTTTTTGTCACACAGCTAATGCTAATTAGCTATTAGTTAACTGTAAATACATTTTGACTAACTACAACACTGAAAAGCTTTATGACATGTGTTAATTTATTGTTGCCTACATAACTAGTTTTTGCCACCTGGCTAGATGTTTAACAAGTTGTAAACACTATCACATTATACTTTCCTTTAACAGAAGCTAGCTAAATAGCTCTATCATGTCAAACAATGTATTCCATGTTTGCTATTTGGTGGCCATATACTGTAGCTAATGTTACCCAGGTGTATACTTCCCAAAATAAAAATTCTTTTTGACACTTTGCCACTACTAAGTCTGTGATTTCAGCGTCACATGATAATCTTTATGATGTTGCTGGATTATCCAGTAATTAGACAGCCAGCTGGCTAGCAGCTTGTAATGACTGAACCTCTTGAAAAGTAGCTCCAGTTGCTCATGCTGTCAGGAAAATAAATAAAACTTTTGATGGTGAGTAAGACAGCTTGACAGTTAATCTTTTGTCTTGTACATGTTAATATTGTATCATGCTTTTGTAAAATGCTTTTAATTGAAAAAAGCATTTTACAAAAAATGAAAAGTTTTAAATGAAAACTTTATCAATCTAGTTATTGTTGCTGCTGCTCCTACTGCCTTTAGTAATACTAATAATGAATGCAACAGTGTATTTTAAACCTGTGAGGTTTGGTTGTAGCAGGATTTGAATTACATTGTGCTCATGAATATTCTTATAGGTGCTTCTGTCAATCATGACTGCTTCATTACCCATTGATATGGAGACTGATTTTCTGGAATGAAAAAAAGATTATCCTGAAAAGTAGATTTGCAGAAACCATTACAACTAATTAATCTGGCCTTAAAGCAGGGTGACTTAAGTGTGATAATAAGTGACTTAAACATAATCTCTCCATAACTCCACAACACATAGACCCATGCTCACTGATATGTGATTTGTGTTGCACAAAGTGAATAATACTATGAAATGTGCAACACTATGTACCAAAAAGCATACCAGATGTGGAAAAAAATATATTGACTGTGCTGTGTTTTTCTGGACATATTGGCCCTTCAGACTCCCCTCTCCCTCTCTCTCTCCCTCTCCCTCTCTCCCTCTCTCTCTGTCTCTCTCTCTCTCTCAAGAATGGATCAATCCTACTAAGAATGTCACTCCACTTGACATTCACTCCAGACCTGCAGTAGTAAAATGAACCCATGTTCCTAATGTATGGCTAAAATATGGCAGATGAACAACAGGTGCTATACCTTAGAGGTACACAGCAGCCCTTTATTTCAAGACTTGTTACCCATGAGGCGCAGAGCACACCTTCCTTTGAGATCTGTTCGGTTCATCGGATTCTAATTAGGTATCTTGTTCTGTCAACGCTCTCTTGCTCGCCCCTCCATTAATTGATCATTCTGCCAAATTAATGACACTGCAGTGTTGCCCCCGAGCGACATGAGCACGGCTGCCTCACCTCTCCACTACCATAGGGAAAAGGGAGACAGGTCACAAGGCATAACTGCCTATTCTGTGGCTTTAATAAATGTACAAAATCTTTCATGGGTCTGGCGATGTCACGCCAAAACCACAAATAATAACAATTTTATTATTTTATTATATAGACAATGTATATAGTTTGATACATACATATATATTAGCATTAACACGTGCAATTAGATCACAATGATATTTTATTCTTAATTTTAATATTATTAATTACACTTCTTTTTAATTACCCTTTTTTGACTCCAATATAATGTTACTTGTTTTGCCAACAGGAGTAAGGTATGGTGGCTCCTGTAGCTTGCCATAGTAGCAATATATACAGATAAAGGCAAAAAGATCATGAAAGGGCGAAAAGCCCATGAAAGCCCTAGAGAACACATGGCAAGTGACACATGGCAAGTGACACATGGCAAGTGACTTGCAAACCTCATGTCTCACTCTTGATAACACTATGCACATATCCAAATTCCACACATATGTACAATTTCCCTACTTGGAATTATGATCTGTAATTTTTTTATAAAAGCCAGAATACAGGAAAACTACTGAGACATACACTACATGTATGCCTCTAGCCTGAACTGGTATGTATGCTTTCACCTATTTGGATTGTTGAGATCACTTATCATTACATCTGTACGATTTCATACAATGTTCATATAAAAATGTACACCCGATGAACTGTCAAGATGTAAAGCATCAATTGCCATAATGACAATGATGTGTAAGTAATATTTTGTTAATTTTATCAGAGTTGGCTGAAGATTTGTTAGTGGCCTGGTGTCAATCTGTCAATCTACCTCTAGCTTGCTGGCCTCTCGAACTGGTACAATGCAGATAGCTAGACAGCTATCTATTTTCATAAGCTAGCTAGCTAGGTTGGCAGTGACCCAGAAAGACCACAGCCATGTCCTGCCATAGCTACACTTGTTACAAGTCAAGAAGTTAACTAATTTAGATATATAGCTAGTCACCTTCAACAAAGTTGTTGGAGCACATCATTTTAATGGCTCAAAAATGTTTAACTTTGCTCAGCTGCAGGCATTGCATACACTCATATAGCTACTCTCAGCCCTTTTCGTCCCATTTTGAAATAAATGGGACACCAAAAAATGTAGTTTTAGCCATGTTGTTTAATCTATTTTTATTACATTTACCATTACTGAGCCAGTTCACTGGACACTGTTGGCTGCACTCATTTTGCTTTGCTGATCTTGCCCCACACTATAGCCGATGTCAAGGCAGCGATTTCATGAAAATACTATATATATAACGCTTAAAGTTTGCTGCAATGAAAATTTTCACATGGCACTTTAAGAGTGAATAGTTCTTTCCTTTTAATCCAAATTTTCTGAAAATTTTGAAAGTAAAGTTTTCTTGAACTCTTAAGTGTATGCAGTGGGTCCAAGTGAAAACAGCACAACAAAATACTGATTGACAGGAAAGGACCAAAATATTATGGAAAAGTAAAAATACGGTGAAACATCTTTAAATTAAACCTTTATGTAGTGTTCTTTAAATGATGATTAAGCACAATATGTTTTACATTAAATCACTAATGTTTAATTACTTGACAGCTGTTATACAGTGAGGAACCTTGTGGCTTACAGCAGTTTCGTACTCTAGGCTTCCACTGCTATTTCTCCCTAACCTACTCTACAGAGTCCAGTAACTATATAACTTAAATGATGTACATATATTGTGTTTCACATATTGAATTTTACTGTTTATTGATATATGGAGTAGCTGTGGCATCAGACTAATAAAGGACTTAATGTTGTGTAGTTTCTTGAATATTTAGTACTTCCTGAGTGGTTATACAATACAGTCATGGTTACACATTATATATACACAATCACTACTGGCACGACTCTAATCCATTGATAAGTTTGATATGTTTGAAGTTTTAAGTATTATTATATCCTAAGATGTGATTTTCAACATCACGATAGAGGAATACATCTTTCTTTTAAAATCTGCTGGTGCCGCAGTTAAATCTGACCCAATCCTCCTAAACTCTAGGACCGAAAATGTAACAAAAAGGTGGTGTCAGTATTGCCCCAGTTTTACATAGCAATCAGTGGGATAAATTCCAAAAGGGTGTCAGATTGACATGAACACTGTTGGCTTGCACGGAGGCTCACCGATGGGGGAATGTTGTCAGGAGTGTGGGGACTTGAGTGGGTCTGCTGTGGAACAGGACAGGAGTAGCCCTCGCTCTTATGTCAGACTGGATGAGAACAAATAGCACACCAAGGTCTGCTTGAAGATTGACCGACAGCTGTGTTTGAAATAAAAAAACATGACTGACAACTGAAAGGAAGAATAGGATGTTTGCTGAAGAGGAGTTACCATCGAAGGTTTTATGGAATTATGTAGCTAGTTTCGGACCAATTAGCAAACATCTTCATCTAGGGAAACCTGAAATGTTCACATGCTCCAATTTATAAAATTGCGTACATTAAAAAGTTATAAAAAAAATTATAAGATTACAACTAGACTTCATCAAGCTACCATAAGCTAGATGCAATCAATCCACAAAACTCATTTCATTAATACTTTATGTGATATATTGTTCGCTAGCTATTTTCTCCTTTCCCCCCAAGAAAGTTCTTTTTTCCACCAGAATAAATAATAAGACACAATTACAAGCACTGATGCACATTTCTTTTCATTCAAAGACAGAGTAATAGTCTACATAATCTTAACTAAAATATGTAGCTCAATCCAGCTATACATGGTACATTTTTTTAAAACAAAGAGATGCAGTAACTGAAAATACATGCTTTCAAAAATATGACATTATTGTTACATTATAGAAGTTTTGCACTCACCATGTGAAAATGAACATTTTACATTACTGCACAAAAGTTTTTTTGTTTTATTATTTTTTTTTTAACCTAGTTCCCTCTCTAGATAGTCAGAGTATGGGTCCTATTGACCTGAAACAAATGACAGCTAGGCCTACTGACTAAATATTTTAACTTTCTTTAGGCATATCTTAACTCTAGCTATATAATAGATATATTATAACCGCAATTTAAAAAGATAACAGTGGCCAATTACTGACAGAAATGAAAATATTTTGTAAAAACAGTGGCCAATTACTGACAGAAATGAAAATATTTTGTATAGGCAGTTGATACTTCTTCTACTTGAGTTACATAGAGACAATGTCAACTTTAAAACAGTGACTGTAATTTTGAAGCAAAGACATACTGAATAAATGCACCACAGTTTACAACTGAAACAGCATGGTAGAAACCCTAGTAAGATCCTATATGAAATCAAACTGAATCAAATAATAAAAGGATAGGCCGTTTCCCCTAAGCTGGCTGTCTCCTGTGGGGTTCAGCAGTGTAACTTCCCTCTTTGATCTCATCGTGGGAGTTTGCCGCCTGCACACACATAGGTGTGAAGAGCCTGGCTGGGAACTTAAGCCATAATAATACCTCCCCTCTGCCGGCACTAACAACCTGGCTGTGGCACGGCACAAGCCTCTGTCTGGTTTGTCAAACACTGTACCAGGAGGCCCATGTGCACCGGGCCAGAGTCAAATTGTAACTGATGCAATCCCATTGGTGAAAACAATGTTTGGGATCCACTACGCACATACTTTTTGCATTCAGCAGTGGAGTCCATCCTCGGTTTCAACATTGCTCCATTCTAACACATATCAATTGTATTTATAATGAAGAGGTTTCATCACTGCTCAGATTACCTTTTGAGTTACTGTATGTCTCAGTTAAGTGTGTGTTCTGGAGCTTCATCTGCTTAGTTGCAGCAGCATGATGCTTGAAAGAACATTACAGGTTTGACCTGACAATTAAACACGTGTATTCAGGACAAAGAAATTTCTGAACAAATCATATTTTCATTGTTCCTCTTCAGTGAGAGCACTCCAAACAGCAACTCTATGACACAGATACCACTGTCATAAGTGTATGTATGGTCCAACACATACCATTCAAACTTCAGCCTGTATTGTTTTTGATATCTCAAGTACAGCATTTATCATTAATGAAAGTGATAGGGTGACAGCATTCTTACCAAACAGAGGCACTGTATTAATGTCATCCTTTCAGCAAATCTGCAAGCTAAACAACTTTTCACCTATTTGAGTGTATATGTGTATGCACACATTTATGGCTCGCAGAGACACATGTTAGATGGTAAAGAATAGGAATGCATCTCGACATAATGTAAAAGGCCTGCTGTGTACTACAGCAACATCTTCCTTAAATAAAAGCAGCTGAAAAAAGCTCCTTGCTGTAGTGTTCCTCTCACAGGTTTTTCTTTTCCATGTAGCTCAGGTATCTGTCATAAATACATAACCAAAGAAAAAAGCCAGGGCTTTTTAATAGTCCGCCCTCCATCCCACTGAGTTACGCGCTTTAATTGCTGTCTCTTTGCACGCATTGTAAAATATTCATCTGCTTGAGCTAATGGAGCTCGGAGAGGCAAGAATACAATGTAGAGGGCTGGCAATTTGGAGCACTCGGAGGGCTGGCTATACATCATTTCCCCCTCGCTCCAGTATAAAACACAACCATTTTTTACTTCGTCTCAGGCGTGTGTAGGCATTCAGATGGAAGGCAAGCAACAGGGGGCAGAGCAAAGGCCAATAACATCACGCTACTGCCACCTAATGTCTGAGGACTCACTCATTTGGAGCATTAAAGGAAATGGCTTTGTGTTTAACTTTCGCCTTGAGCCAACTCTATTTATTTAAGTGACGGACTGGATTATTAAATCTAAAAGGGGCCTGCCTCACAGTTCTGGCGCAGCTGACTCTTGAGGTTTCCAGCATAGCCCATTCCCTGTCCAAACAAGTAATGTTTTTTAACGGGGGTTAGAAAGGGGTGTCACTGAGTTTTTAGTATGGGAAGAGAGTAACATTGCATTTATTTATCTCTCAGTGTGATAATTCTGTAGTTCAGCATTTTAAATAATGCATTAATTTAAAAACAGCAATGAAACAATGGTACCTTCAGTGCCTCATCTGGAAACTACATAAAGAAAGCTGATTACAAAATGAAACTAAGACGTATCTTTATATTCTGTTTGTTATGTTGTACTGAAAGTACTTTCTACAAGACAAATAGAAGCAGATTTGGAAAAAAAACTGACAATGTTCGGTGGTCACTGATTGAAACCACTTAATGATTGTTGAAAGGTGATTACTGTAATAAAAAATTAATCTGAAAATGGTGGATTAAACAAATCAGCTTACACTGCACTTTCTCTTTCAAAGATTAAAAAAGTTTAAAAAATGACAGGTAAGTATACATTACAGGTAACAAAGTAAGACTTACAAAAATTCAATTTCTGAGAGTATTATTACTCCATCGCTTATCAAGCGCAGTTCCAGTTACTTGAAAATGCACTTGATAAGTTATATTTTTGGACTAAAATAACCTGTGGATGTCAGAACTAGTCATTAATCATTTAAAATGATGTTTTACAAGAGAATTAAATCATTGTGTTTCATGTCCTTCTTCAGTGAGAAGAAACAAAATTCACAGATATTCCTTTAAAAACATCAAATGGCTAATCAATTAGATACTGAATGACAAACATGAATACACTCATTTTTGGGACTACACTTAATAATGCATTTCACTTTGTTATGTAAGACAGAAATGTTGACTGATGCTGTTTGTGTTTCCTCTAAAACTGGCATGAAGAAGCTCATCTCTGTAGTATTAAGTGTATTTGAACAAGGTAGTGGGAAAAGGGTCTCCTGGCTCATCATGTTATTACACAGGATCCCTAAAATTATCAAATATCTGACAGAATGAAAGAGCAAATTTACAATTGCTGTCATTCCTGTAACAACAACAAATTTCCAAATTGCTATACATTACATGTTTTATTAATCACATTAATCACTTATGTACTTTACATCACTCAGGCCCAAGAGGAACTTCCCCTGTAGCAATGGTACTCTTAATAGAACAAGTCAAGTAGTTGCATCTTTGTTCAGGGATACTATGCAAAACAGGTTTATGTATACGGTCCATGCAATTCTAATTCAACAGTGCTATCACTAGGCATGTGTTTTCATATATTCACTAACCTAATATGCTACCTTACTGCATTGTTACGAAACTATGAAAACTGCCATATAAAACACGGTACATACCAACAGCGCCAATTTCTGGTACTTCTGTTTGAGCTCTTGCACGCAATCTGATGGACTGGCATCAAGTATGGCATACCAGTCTCTGTGCAAACGGTTGTCGTGCGTCATTGTGAAAACTCGACTTCCATGGAGACAACAGGTCAGCAAATCTGTTAATAAACAAGATTCCATCAAAGAACTAAACTCTCCAACACGGCTAGCTATCCAGAGGAACATTCACTGCTAACACATAGCAGAAGTATGATTGCGCCGGCTAGCTAGCTTGCGACCAAAGTGGCCTGCTAGCCAACTAGACTGAGGAAACACGTGTACGAAACTTTGTCAAAACAAATGTTCACGTAAGCACAGTGGCCGAGACGCGCTGTGCCCTTAAAATAGTAATACAGTAGATTACGTGTGCTATGGTTAGCTATCCAGCAGCTAAATATCAGGCAAAAACTTTGCTTAACGTTACCTATTCTAGCTAGATACTGTTGACGGTTCGCGAAAGGATCCTAGTGAGCAACATATCTTATGGCATGACACATTAAGCACATATCTCAATTATTAAAGAATTAATGTGTCTAGCTACCAGGATAACGTCCTCTCCAAGCTGACATTTTATCATCATCGTTAACCGGAAAGCTAGCTAATATTATCTACTGTCGGTTCGATACTACGAGTTATACTGCTAACGTTAGTCACCTAACGTTAGACGCTTAGCTAGCTAATGTTAGCTACCAAGGATAAAAAGTACTAGAGGGTAGTGTTTACTCAGTTACAAATTGTAACAGATGAATAACACACATATATTAACTACCAACCTCGAATCGTAAAGTTATGCCCGTCATAATACGTGACAACAATAAGTTAATAAGAATTTGACGTTAAATTTATCTGCACGCTGACATTCCCAGTTCCAAAACGCTTGTTTCACCTTTTACTGTCCCCGGGAAACGCGAGCTGTATTAAAGATATTCCGGTAGGCCTATTGCAGATAATCAACTGCCGTGTTACTATTTCTTTATATATGAATTGTTCACAAACCTAGAAACAGAACACAATCGAACCACTTCCTAAAGTGCCCATAATTTCTTTTCATTCGTTGCACCTACATTTTCTGTATCAACTCTTTGTGATAAATACAATTTAATTACATGTAATCTGATTTTGTATCGATAGATTGCGTTGAAAACAGTAGTTCCACAACACAGTAAATAATAATACGTAATATCGATTTACTTATTTATTGGTTTTGCAGTAACAGAATTTTATAAAGAGACGGCGGACTGTCGATCGACCCGGACTGGAAAAGGCTTGACACAGAAGTGGGAAGGCCATCTCCATGGAAACTGCGAAACAACTACCCTGCACACCGAAGGTAAGAATGTAACAAGTTAGTTACTTTTCTAGAATTTTGCATTTGCGCAAATCAACTTCATTATTCACGTTCACTTGTTTATCGATGGAAAATTAATTTTGTCGATATATGTATATATTACATATATGTATATATATGTTTTTTTTATATAATTTGTCTTAAGGCAGAAGGGATTAATGGTTCATATTATGCTGTAACAAAAATAATGCATATAGATATTATCCAACGTTAGAAAGGGAGAATTTTCAAAGTTAATGCGGTCGGTAATGTTTTGAAACTGTCATTTTTACTAGGACAAAATGTACGGTTTTAAGGGGTAATTGCTTACTGATCACAGTGATATCAGCTTTTTTTATTCACAGTTTGCGCTAACTTGTGCAGCAATAGAGAAAGCATTTATTACTGCTGCTAGCCATAAAACATAAATGGCAAGCATTTAGTCGACCAGGGGAAAAAATAGATCTTTTTTTTTTTTTTTTTTTTTTTTTGTAAAGTGGAATATAAAGATGAGTCAAATACTCTTAAAAGCAAAATCTGTTGGATGACTGCAAAGTAAGGTGAGAGGCTGTTAAGATAACATGACCAATTATTAAGTAGGTGCTATAAATCATCACCTCTAAAAGGCACTCTCCAGGTGCAAATCCTGCTCTTCTGATATCCAGAACCTACTTTTTATCAGAATCAGAATCACCTTTAATGGCCAAATATGTTAAATGCACAAGGAATTTGCCATGGTGGAATGATGCCAGCAATCACAATGTCACACACAATACACAGTGATTCTTAACACACTCATATGAGGACTTACAGCCTGTAAGTCCTCATATGAGTGTGTTAAGAATCACTGTCAGTCACTGTTACAGAATATCACACATAATGCAATAAAGAGGTGGTGCAAACAGGACCAGATAGTGCCAAACACAGCGAGACTTAACTCGAGATATAACTGGGACATCAAGGCGCATAAAGAGACAGTGCAAAATATTAACTTTCATCTACATTCTTTATCCCATTTATTCACTGATGTTTGTCAAATATGTATTTTACGCCAACATTATCAAAACATACTACTGAGATTTAGTTATTTGTGTGACAAACGGGTTGCTTTCACAAAAATGTCTGCATTGTATGTTTAGAGTATTTTCTGTGTGATGCCATGGAAGAGTGGATATAATGCACTATGTTATGGTATTGCCTTATCTTTAATAATTGAATAATAATTAAATAAGACAATTCAATTAACTTGGGTCTTATTACTGACACACTCATAGGGAGGAGGAAAAGTTAGCCTCTTTTGCTTTATAGAGGTCTATCTAATATGAAGATCTACATGTTTTTAAAATACAGTTTTAGACACTGCTATTACACATAGAACTACAGTTGATTTCAAAATTAAATGTAGTTCCTAATTTATGTCAAAGTTTTACAGTATGGTTTCATTTTTTAAAATACAAATGGTGACGTAATCAAAATGGGAAACCTTAAGTACACTTTCCACACATTTCAAAGGTTCAGTAAAAACAATTTCAATTGAAAGTCTTTTACTGATGCTGATTAAAGAAACTAATGCCATGCCTATATTAAAGGCTTACATTTTCTTTTATTGCAGTGATAACCCCAATAGAATTAATTAGACATAAATAACCTATAGTATCTACATGAAACCGTTACAAAGTACTCTCTACATATATACTGTATTTAGTTTGTCAATGTTTTGTAGGTTTTATATGAACTCATCTTTAAGAGAACAACAAGAGACCAACTTGCATGTTTTTGTGAGAGGAACTGTATTTGTTAATTGAGTTGGGAATTATTGAAAAGATCTTTGGTGTCACAAAGGAAAAAAAAAAATTCTGCTAAACGCACCTCAAGCGCAATCTTTTGTAGCTCATTAGCAAATTCTTTAATGAGCTCCTTGATAGATAGTTCATGTAACAGACAAGTGACAGATTGTTTGCCTTTAATTATATCACCATTTCGGGCACATTACAAAGCAATTAGAAATGTGACAGGATATTCTCTCCACATAGCCAACCGTCCAAAGTGATGAAGAGTGAGAGGCCAAGAATATTATGAATATTAAGCAGAGTCCCCCAATACAACATGGATTGAAAGAAACTGTCTCAAATAACAGCTCAATTTCTTTGCTTTTTACTTATGTGATTTCCAGGACAAATTAAACGTAACTGTTTATATAAGGTCATGAAACAAGGGCTGATTCTTGGAGGACATATCTACAAGGTTTCTTCTAGGAAGACTGTTTCCCATTATCTGTGAGACCTGCCAGCAGATCTGCCACTCTTGTGGCCAAGAGTGGAATGGAATGTCGATACCCATGTTGCACTGTGACGCATATGTTCTTTGATGCTCTTTGATTCTTCCACAATGTAGAGAGGGCATTTTCTGAGCACATTCAGACACATAGGCTTGTTCTTGTATTCATTTGTGAGTGCCTTCCTGTAATTTATGTTTGTATTTACAGTAACCCTCTGCTCCTGTGTCACTACAGGCCTGTGTTTGTGTCTGAAAAGAATGAAGAGCTGTAGTGAGAGTCCATGATAAATCAGGCATGAATTTGCACAGGATGCTGTAGGATTGCTGGCCACTGTCAGGGTACACAAGGTTGTGTGTAATTGCTGTATATTTTATATGGAAGTTATTTAATGTTGTTTTAGAAATATTGCTGTAATTGCAGTGGGTGATTATCACATTTGTCCTATTTGATTTCATTTGTATGAGCAATTCTTTTGTATATGAGGACCATCTAAATGGCCACCATGAAGTGTTCACTGCATTAAGGGGTCATTGATTTGAGCATCTGCTTTGTTTTATTTTTCAGTTGCAGTATCAGGCATACAAATCAGAGATCAAATCTGGTTGGTTCCGAGTATGTATTTGTGTGAGAACAGGATGATTGTTCAGCTGTTAGGATGTGTGTCTCAGGGAGGTCGATGGAATCCAGCTGCAGGTGAACACAGTGGATCATTGCATCTTGGAAGTCTGGTTCACAAGTGCTGAAAGAACATAATCATCATCTGGTACTGTATGAACATTTACTTATCCTGAGACAAAAGCTACCCTCACAGTCTGCCAGAGCTGTCTTTTCCTAACTTGCCGGCCCAGTCTTGCCACGTGATCGGTCCAGAGTCACATGGTGTCAGAAGCGCTGTTGTCTGGACTTTCAATCATGCATCATGCATTCAGGCATACAGTTTGAGCTTTGCAGTCAGGGAATTCAGGGAAGAATGTATCAACATCTGTCAGAGAGATGATTATTCTATAATCAAGCCAGTCAAAGGCAGACAGAAATTTGACCATGTCTGATGTTAGCCCCGGATATACATAGCTCATGGACCTTTCTCTTATTACAGCTGTGTAGGTCTGAGCTACTGTACCACTTAAAGTAGCCTGAATTTCAGGTGCAAGCTATCATAAGATGAACACCATAACCATATTTGCAATATTTGCTTTTACTTGCTGGAATATACCTACAGGTAAATAGTTTTAAAATAATGGTAGGCAAGCTGTAATACAATGTATGCCAGAAAGAAAAGGAAATGGAAAGCTTGTCCTAGCAATAAAATCTTCAGCAATTTTTCACGGTCAAATATTTTGTAAGAAGTCTTTGTAAGAAGGCATTTTAATGCATAATTTCACTTTGAAGCAATTTGGTGAAGTATTAATTCAAAATGCTGCTCTGTCTGTTGTATTAGGGAATGCCATAAATTAATTGTGTTTTCAATTTTGTAATTCATCAAATCTAGAGTGGGGAAATGTTTTTGTATCTCTGTGCAAAGTAAGGAACATAAATTGCTTCAGTAAATTTATAATGGTATTAACTGATAATATGTAAAAATATAATCTGTGCATATATTATGTGTATTACCCGTTCTCATTACACAGAATCCCACATGGGTTATAAGATTATTTTACTTGAAATAACAAACAGACCCAGAGAGGCTTTCCATGGAAAAATCCTCTCAGCTAAAATGATCAGGGGAACTAACTTTTCCTCATAGTTGCGCTACATTGTTAATGTATAATTATCTCTGTGTTAATTACTAATTAGCAGCGGAAATAAATAGAAAAGTGCAAACTCTAATTAGCAATGGGTTAGTTAAAAGAAGTAATTAAAGCACAATGCAGTCCTAAAGACTGCTTCACAGTCTTTTTTTCTTCATTGCATTTTCTTAAATTTGAAATCACTGATTATAGAAGTACTGACCCAATAAAAATGGAAACATATGTTTAATGACTGTATAGCTCTATACTTACTTTCTTCTCTGCTAACTTTATGTGAAGTCAGTCACACATTAAGAAGGAGCCATTGCCTAATTTAAAAAGGAATGTTTTAAATTTTATGAACTTTTAGTATTCCTGTGTTTCTGCATAGAAACTTCCACAATGATCTGGGTTTATTTTCGTGTTATTACAGTGCAATACTCAGTAGAGACTAGAATAAGAACAAGTGCACTGCAGTAGTGAGTCCATTATTTGCATTTCCTGGCGTCCGTTGTTTGTATTTGTCCATACAATGTCATCACAAATATGTATTTTTACATTTCTTTGCATCCCCAAAATGTTTATGGCATTTAGAGCTCCTGCTTATTCCTGTAGTTCTCATGTTTCCCCCTTACTTTGAATAACAGATTAGAAATTGAAATGAATGAGCTATATATGTAGGTCTGGCATCATAATAAGACAAGAAAAAGTGTGATTTTGGATTAATTATGGAGAATCAATTTAATACCATAATAGATAATACCTGCATGGTATTATCTATTATGCAGAGGGAAAGAACAAGAATATTCAAAGAACTAGAATGACTAAAATAAAAGAACTAAGTGCATATCTCAGTTATAGGTTATGCTAAGAAATTTTTTTGCTTTGAATTTATCTCCAAGTTATTCAGCACAAGGAAAAAAAACTGATTGAACAAAAAATGAGGTGCGATGAAACTAGGTAAATCGGACTCCTGTTCACTACAAAACTTTATAGTAATTTCGTAAATATCATTTTTATTATATTTTCATAGTGATTTCTATTGCAAATTTGTTTTATAAGGAAATCCTTACAACCCAACTGTTTTTTTTTTTTACTCCAAATAGCAGTCACTTCCAGTGTAATACAACAGTACACAAATGATTCCCTTCTCATCACTGGAATCACCAGCGTTGTAGTATATGTGAGCATGAATGGGAAAATGGAGGGGCCAGGAGTCGAAAGAACAGGGATGATGTAGGTTCCACTTGCAGATGTTTTGTCTCCATGTTGCCGGCTGAAATTAAAGGAGTGTAAAAAGGTGTTATTTTACAGTACATCACACATCCTCCCCATCTTAATTTGCGAAATTGTTCAAGCGGCGAATGCTCTGCAGATGCAGTGGAGGTGTCTGGGAAGGTGTGCGGGGGTGAGCAGAAGAATTGTCAGGTGGTTTTCAATGTGACCCCCACCCCCCCCCCCCCCCCCCCATAAGTGTGGCATCGCGTCTCCCTCCAAACTTATTCATCCTCAGGAGCAGATGCGTGGGATGAGGGAGCCCGCTGTTGCCAAGGCACTAATTAAATAAGATGGGAGCCGGTCTTTTGTCTGGAACAGTAACTCTTGATTGAGTTCATATTGATTGAGCACAGACATGTTAACCCCCTGTTAATGAAGTGGGTTTTTGTTTCAGAACCATTTGATGTAGCTTAGAAATGTGTGTTTTAATTAATTGTATCAGTTATGGCTTTGAGTTCCTTGGTAGCATCATTAGCTGGTGATATTGTGTTAACATTATTATTGGTGATGTCTGTACTGTAGTAGCACAGGAACTGTTGAAATTAGTTTGTGCTGATCTAACTGCAGTCTTAAAATGAATTATCATGATTGCTGAAAGAGAATCCCCAAACTCAAGCTTGGATGTGAGTGGAGTGCCACTGATGCATCTAGATATTTATAGTCCATTTATAGGCAAAGTTACAAATGCTGCTGTATTGTTTAATAAGTGTCACTTTACGGTTAATGCAGAAATGGTTTGCTCTGTCTTCTTGCAGAAATGGCAGGAGAGAGGAGGCCAGCTAGCACCAGCACCCCGAGCAGTGGAACCTCTGGACGGAGCCAGAGAAGCGGCTGGACACGGTCTTCTCTCAGGTCTAGTTTGGAGGAGGCCCTGATACAGGAGTACAGCAACCGCTTCAGTGCCAGCTCCCGCTCACCCTCTTACTCTCATCTGCCCAGGTAACACGCGTGGGTCAGAACAGGTTTAGCTCCTCACAAAAACATTCCTCACAAAATGCTTATTTAATGTCATTTCCCATTGCCCTGTAAAATTTTAAAGGATACAAATAAATGGCTGGAATCAAAGGTTTTCAACCCTCTTTGTATGCCCTGACCCCCATGTAAAGAGATAGAATTACTCTCTCCAGATAAAGCTGCTATGTGTTGACAATGGTTCAAATTCACACTCAGTACTTTAATAAAAAATTACCGGACCCCTGGTTAAAAAGCTCTGGTTTTATTTTTATTTTATATTTTATATTTTGCTCTCACATTTCCTATTGGTGTTGTTCTACATTTTCTTCTTTCCCATTGTCAGTTTGTTTTTGGAAGTACTTTGATCTGAGTGGCAGTGAAATCCAAGGATTTCTGAATTATTTCTGGTGTTAAGATCAGCTGGTGTTGAATCAGTTCATTGGATCACTTCATCACACAATATGATTGCACTCCCTTTTTGTGGAAGCAAAACAAAGCCAGGCCAGTATCTCCATGCAGCCTGAGTTTGTTGTCCTTTAATTGGTATGAAATTGCCATGCGATGTTGTGCCGAAGCAGCCCGCTTGTGCTCCTGGAGCTTCCCCAAGACAGAAAGCAGCAACTATGCCTCTTCCCAGCTCTGACAGCCGCGTACCATAGGTGAGGATCCACTGAGCCCATGAATGAGCCATTGAAGGCCTCATTCTTCTAGATGAGTGCTAACCACTTGTAATTCAAGTAGAGCGGGCAGCTCTGTCACCCCCGCTTGCCCATTGTTCTCCCTGTGCCCCCTCACCCAGTCTGATTGGAGTGCCCCCACTGGCACCAGGGGGATGCAGAGAAAAGAGGAAGAGAAAGAGGACCCAGAAGAAGAAGAAAACAGTCTCCATGTCATCACCCCGGCAGCCAAGGGGGACTTGATGCCTTGGCTGGCTGCCAGGCCTCTCTGTTTGGTGTCTGGGCCTGGATGGAGGCCTTTTGATTCATCCTTACTGTTAGATTTAACATAAGACCCCCAGCCCCCCTTCCCTTCCCACCCCTCCCACCTCTCTAGGTTCCCAGCCGAACAAACCAGAACAGGGGATGTGTTGCAAGGGTCCATTGAGATCCTGCAATGAAACTGGAGGATTGTGGGTGTTGGTCATGACTGGCAGAGAGAGAGGAGGAAGTTTGCACGTGATCAACAAGGGATTAAGGAGTTACATCTCAGCATGATGTCCCACATTTGCACAGTGTTACCAGTGACTGCTGTGCGATGGTCCCGTCCACAGAGAGGAAGGAAGGGGTGAGGAGCGACTGACCGACAGCAGTCTGGCTGGGAGCCATTACAGAGGTTGCACCCCTGCCAGACGCTATTATTTGCAGGGTGAATTCACGACCGATGGGAGGCCCGGTGGGCCCAATCCACATACTTCTCCTCAGACAAGTAGCAGGAATTTTTCACTTTTCAATGGGATTGAAGGCCTCATGGGGGCTGCTGTCTGAGAACAGGGAAAGTGACTACATTTGGGAGGATTCTGTTATTGTTCTGCTCCACTGTTTTGACACTACATAAAAGGGAACAGATACACAGAGCTCCAGCTATGTCTATGTGTGAGCACATTACCTGCAGAGAGTATTCCCAGCTGTATCTTTATTTATTAACTTAAATCATATACCTGCATAAGATGCTCAAGAACATTTTGTATGGCTCTGATATGTAAGATTGCACAACAGGGAGATTTCCTATTTAAGTTTGTATTTATTTCATAATTTGTAATAAGGGAGCTGGATCAGTGTCATGTGAACTCTGATTACATGTATGAAACATGCCATGTTTGATGCATGTAATTATACTGATAAGTACCTGGGCTCCTATATTCTTTCGCAAAGAGCAGTTTTTTATCTGTTATTTGCAGAGGTGAATTGGTCTGATCATTAATCAGTGCATCATTCTATGTTTTCTTTACAGGCAATATACTTCACCTTATGCAGCCAAGGGCCCCAAGAACAAGGACTCCAAGAAGAGACAATCAGCTTGTGTGACCCCTGACCCCAGCTCACGTTCCTCCATATCAACAAGGAGGGAAGGAGGAAGGAGACCTCAAAGTGCACCTGCCCCTCATATCAGGTACCTGTCGTAGCTCCTCGTTACAGACACCTATATCAGTCAACCACTACATGACAGTAGCACACCTGTAGGCTGTGTCAGCCTCCTAGTCCTCAAGATTCCATTGAACAAACTAGAAAAACACATAGAATGCCATAGAATTCATCACCTCTTACATGCAGTGTACTCAGTAGCTGAGAGAGCTGCCCCTTGGTACACTTTTATCTTTTTTTCATTCATTTTCATTTTCTCTCTCCAAAGAAGCTTGCAGCAGTCCTCCCAAATGGTGCCAGTCTTCAAGCGTAACATGGCGATTATCAGAGTGATTGCCCACAAGAACGGGTCAAGACAGACCTTTGCCAGAATCACTGCCTCCAACATAACAATGGTAATGTTGTGAATCTTCTCATCTACTAATTTCTAACCACAGTCTCTCAGTGCAGTCCTGAGTAAGCACAGAATTCAGGGATTCTTGAAATGTTCACAATGTCTTGATTTCAATTTCAATTAATTTTTGTTGCCAATTTTTTTTACCCACCTCAATTGCTGAAGAATATGTGGATCTGAACAAAAATTGATATTTGTCTTGCAAAACAGTAATTCTGTTTTTTTTAAAACCTTCTTTCTCATTTTTTCTACCTTTGTGGTATAAAATTATTTTCATACCAGCCTGCTTCGTTGTGTTAAGCAGTAAATCTTGTTAGTAAATCTACACAAAAGGAATATTGTGTTTTGTTTGAAATCAGACCCATGAAGTCAAACTATATTCTTTATCCTAAAAAATAAAGAAAGAGCCTATTTTTCATTTTACTATTTTCCTTACCTCTTCCTGGGCTTTCAGTTGCTGGAGGAGTGCACCTCCAAACTCAAGCTCATATCAGCTGCTCGTCGGATTTTCCTGGAAGATGGCAAAGAAGTTTCCAAAGCAGAGGACATCCCCAAAGATGGGGATGTGTACATATCCAGCGGGGAAGCCTTTGTGGATCCACACAAGCAGGTAAAAGGTAAGGAACTTGGGAAGTGTCAGAGGCTCTGCATGGAGGGGGACTCACTGTGGTAGGCACTGCAAAACAAATGTTTACTCATTTACAGCTGAGCTAGGAGATAATGTGCTTAATGAGAGCAGCGTCTTCTGACAGCTTTGTTTAATGCCCTTTATTAGCGGCAGTGCTTAATTTAATTTGGGTCTAAATGGACATTAGTGAGTCTGCAGGAGGTTAAACATGGGAGTGATCATAAATTAAGGCAGAGATTAAGGCAGAGATTTATTGAATCTTCTTTTTTGGATTTGGTGACATTTAACAGACACAATCAATTATGCTTATTATGTGCAGTAAATAGGACCGCTCTTCATCCCCATTTCTCTTCCATATGAAAAGTAGGATTTTACATGGACAAAGACACTAAATTTATACTCATAATTTTAATAAATCACACGTGTACTATTATTATTATTATTATTATTGTTGTTGTTGTTATTATTATTAATAGTAGTAGTAGCAGCAGCAGCAGCAGCAATAGATTGTTAGTATTGTCTTCAGTTTACCTTAGTTGCAGGCATGAGAAGGTATCTTAATCATGATATTTATGAAAAGATCTGTACAAAGGTCAGTTTATGACACTAAATCCTTCCAGTGTGAATATGATTGTGAAATATTCTGTACTGAGATGTTATCTTCATGCTGGGAGATCAGGTGCTGCAGAAGTTCCTGTGCTGTTTATTCTGGCCCTTCAGACACTAGATGACTGTGCCATATAACGGTTAGGTTTATTTATGAACCCTTTGTCGAGAGCCAAGTTGTAGGCCAAAACTTCTGTGCCTCAGCTGGGCTGGCTTGGCTGGGATTCACGGCGACATGCACTGCTGTTCCTTGAGCGCGGCGAGACGGCCGATGTTGGCATGGCCTGCTGGAGCCTCATACTGCCTTTTGCTGGATCAGCAGGCGTAACCCAGTGAAATCTGGTGCCGTACGATGGGTTCTGACTGATGATCAATCTTTGCGCTGCTCGACAGTTGTCGCGGGGATGCAGAGTGGAGCAGGTGGCAGATGGGGCCTGTCTGCGGAGACCAGGGCCACTAGGTGAGCCTGGGCCGGGCTGAACGGAGGTTAGAGAACAGAATTAGCACGTCTGGAATGGAGAGAAAAAAAGGGGGGGTATTATGTACCTTGCAGATGAGCACGCTTATTCAGTCAAAGTCCTAGAGGTCCTAACTTATGATAACTTACAAGGCAGTGTTTTTTGTTTTTGTCATGTGTTACAAAACACACTTTTCTTTGTTTTAGGCTGTAATAAATGTGAGAGTGGTGAGCAATGAGAACAATACTGCATTGGAGGGTATCTAGGCCATAAGCTCTAAATAATGATCAAGAGTTTACTTTACATTTTTAATATTTAAAACATATGTCTACATGGAGCTCCAAAATAGTTGAAAGTTTTCCAGAAAAAGGAAATAGGTTTTTGAAGTGAACACCAGGGATGGAGATACCAAGCACCTAGCAAAGTCAATGGATCCATCAAGGCCCCAACAAAACATGTTTCCGGGGTTTTATTTTCACTTATGAAACTTATTTTGGGTGCATTTTAAATCTTTCTGGAAAGGTTGTGAATCTCCTTGCTTAGCATTATTTTAGGAAGTCAGAAAAAAAGTTGTGTGAGGTGTGAGGTGTGAGAAAAGCGCAACCTGCCAGAGAAAGTTTTCCAGTGTTTGCCCATTGAACTGATGTGTTTTGACAGCCTGTGATTGATACAAGGAGGCGTGAGTGGTCGTCATCTGTTTTGTGGGAGTACGTGTCAGTGGAAGTGATGTATTTACATCAGTCTAATTGCTGACTTATTTAGACATTCAAGGTACCAGTCAGGGAGCCAGGTAGCGTGGTAACACTCCCCACGTCATGCGCAGCGACGCTTAATTGCTCTGTCATTTTCTGTACTTCAGTAGGACCAGGGAGCTGTTAAATGAAGCGTGCCTTGCTCGCCTTGTGTGGCGAATGTTCAGAAGAATGTTCCTCTTTTTTCCACAGGCATGTACAGTAAGAGGAGGCGAGATGCTGGTATGGAATTTAATTGCTATACAATGGCAGCATACCCCTTTTTCTAAATTGTGTGGGTAACTGCCTTTTGTCATGATGAACAAACATGTGACAAATACCATATGCACCCTCAAAATGCTGAAGCGTTCTAATGGTTTTCGGCTCAATATGTAATATTGTCAGTCTCAACCTGTGAAATAATATGGTCCAGCTGAGTTAAGTATTCATTACAAGATAGTGATATTGCTGGTGTTACTGGTACACTTTTGCTTAATATAACTTAAATGAAAGTATTGAAAATATTGATATAATATATGGCAAGATTGCTTGTTATTTGAGTAGAATGAGTCAGTAAAATAAAACAGCCTAGATGTCAACATAAATTACTCGTACTGAGTATACATGTATAATTCTAACCTAGTTCTAACCTGTAATTATAACCTAATTCAAATTTTCTAACTTTCAGTTTGTATACAAAAGTTGATTCCTTACTTATACCTTACAAGCTTTAGTGACTCAATGGTGGGGTAGGTGAATAT